>NW_027478882.1:0-197139 GCF_051014685.1 Ptiloglossa arizonensis | reverse complement strand
AGAATGGCCTAGGAAAAAATACACACACCGTTGTAAACGGGTGAGTTTCTACTTTCAGACGCAGCAGGAATTGTTGGGTTAGGTCAATCCGTTTGCTAGATATGGGACTTTGAAGCTAAGAAATGGTTGAGAAGACAGCAAATTTTTCGCAATTCTGCTGCTCCAAAGGCTTAACCAGAATGGCCTAGAGAAAAAATACACATACCGTTGTAATCGGTCGAGTTTCTACTTTCAAATGCAATAGGAATTTTTTGGTTAGGTCAATCCGTTCGCGAGATATGGGAGTTTGAATCCAAAAAATGGTTGAGAAGGCAAAAAATTTTTCGCAATTCTGCTGCTCCAAACGCTTAACCAGAATGGCTTAGGGAAAAAATGCGCACACCGTTGAAAACGGGCGAGTTTCTACTTTCAAATGCAATATGAATTTTTGGGTTAGGTCAATCCGTTCGCGAGATATGGGAGTTTGAAGCTAAGAAATGGTTGAGAAGACAACAAATTTTTCGCACTTCTGCTGCTCCAAACGCTTAACCAGAATGGCCTAGGGGAAAAAATACACATACCGTTGTAATCGGGCAAGTTTCTACTTTCAGACGCAGCAGGAATTTTTGGGTTTGGTCAATCCGTTTGCGAGATATGGGACTTTGAAGCTAAGAAATGGTTGAGAGACAACAAATTTTTCGCAATTCTACTGCTCCAAACGCTTAACCAGAATGGCCTAGGGAAAAAATACACACACCGTTGTAAACGGGCGAGTTTCTACTTTCAAATGCAATAGGAACTTTTGGGTTAGGTCAATCCGTTCGCGAGATATGGGAGTTTGAATCCAAGAAATGGTTGAGAAGGGAAAAAATTTTTCGCAATTCTGCTGCTTCAAACGCTTATCCAGAATGGGCTAGGGAAAAAATACACATACCTTTGTAATCGGGCGAGTTTCTACTTTCAGATGCAATAGGAATTTTTGGGTTAGTTGAATCCGTTCGCGAGATATGGGAGTTTGAAGCTAAGAAATGGTTGAGAAGACAACAAATTTTTCTTACTTCTACTGCTCCAAAGGCTTAACCAGAATGGCCTAGAGGAAAAATACACATACCGTTGTAATCGGTCGAGTTTCTACTTTCAAATGCAATAGGAATTTTTTGGTTAGGTCAATCCGTTCGCGAGATATGGGAGTTTGAATCCAAAAAATGGTTGAGAAGGCAAAAAATTTTCGCAATTCTGCTGCTCCTAACGCTTAACCAGAATGGCCTAGGGAAAAAATACACATACCGTTGTAATCGGTCGAGTTTCTACTTTCAGATGCAATAGGAATTTTTGGGTTAGGTCAATCCGTTCGCGAGATATGGGAGTTTGAAGCTAAGAAATGGTTGAGGAGACAACAAATTTTTCGCACTTCTGCTGCTCCAAACGCTTAACCAGAATAGCCTAGGGAAAAAATACACAAACCGTTGTAATCGGGCGAGTTTCTACTTTCAGACGCAACAGGAATTTTTGGGTTAGGTCAATCCGTTCGCGAGATATGGGAGTTTGAAGCCAAGAAATGGTTGAGAAGGAAAAAAATTTTTCGCAATTCCGCTGCTCCAAACGCTTAACCAGAATGGCCTAGGGAAAAAATAAACATACCGTTGTAATCGGGCGAGTTTCTATTTTCAGATGCAATAGGAATTTTTGGGTTATGTCAATCCGTTCGCGAGATGTGGGACTTTGAAGCCAAGAAATCGTTGAGAAGGCAAAAAATTTTTCGCAAATCTGCTGCCCCAAACGCTTAACCAGAATGGCCTAGGGAAAACATACGCATACAGTTGTAATCGGGCGAGTTTCTACTTTCAGACGCAGCAGGAATTTTTGGGTTTGGTCAATCCGTTCGCGAGTTATGGGACTTTGAAGCTAAGAAATGGTTGAGAAGGCAAAAAATTTTTCGCAATTCTGCTGCTCCAAACGCTTAACCAGAATGACCAAGGGAATACATACGCATACAGTTGTAATCGGGCGAGTTTCTACTTTCAGACGCAGCAGGAATTTTTGGGTTTGGTCAATCCGTTCGCGAGATATGGGACTTTGAAGCTAAGAAATGGTTGAGAAGACAACAAATATTTCGCACTTCTGCTGCTCCAATCGATTAACCAGAATGGTCTATGGGAAAAATAAACGTACCGTTGTAATCGGGCGAGTTTCCACTTTCAGATGCAATAGGAATTTTCGGGTTAGGTCAATCCGTTCGCGTGATATGGGAGTTTGAAGCTAAGAAATGGTTGAGAAGACAACAAATTTTTCGCAATTCTGCTTCTCCAAACGCTTAACCAGAATGGCCTAGGGAAAAAATACACGTACCGTTGTAATCGGGCGAGTTTCTTCTTTCAGACGCAACAGGAATTTTTGGGTTAGGTCAATCCGTTCGCAAGATATGGTAGTTTGAAGGCAAGAAATGGTTGAGAAGGCAAAAAATTTTTCACAATTCTGCTGCTCCAAACGCTAAACCAGAATGGCCTAGGGAAAAAATACACATACCGTTGTAATCGGTCGAGTTTCTACTTTCAGACGCAACAGGAATTTTTGGGTTTGGTCAATCCGTTCGCGAGATATGGGTGTTTGAATCCAAGAAATGGTTGAGAAGGCAAAAGCTTTTTCGCAATTCTGCTGCTCCAAACGCTTAACCAGAATGGCCTAGGGAAAAAATACACATACCGTTGTAATCGGTCGAGTTTCTACTTTCAGATGCAATAGGAATTTTTGGTTAGGTCAATACGTTCGCGAGATATGGGAGTTTGAAGCTAAGAAATGGTTGAGAAGACAACAAATTTTTCGCACTTCTGCTGCTCCAAACGCTTAACCAGAATGGCCTAGGGAAAAAATACACATACCGTTGTAATCGGGCGAGTTTCTACTTTCAGATGCAATAGGAATTTTTGGGTTATGTCAATCCGTTCGCGAGATATGGGAGTTTGAAGCTAAGAAATGGTTGAGATGACAACAAATTTTTCGTACTTCTACTGCTCCAAACGCTTAACCAGAATGGCCTAGGGAAAAAATACACATACCGTTGTAATCGGGCGAGTTTCTACTTTCAGACGCAACAGGAATTTTTGGGTTTGGTCAATCCGTTCGCGAGATGTGGACTTGAAGCCAAGAAATCGTTGAGAAGGCAAAAAATTTTTCGCAAATCTGCTGCTCCAAACGCTTAACCAGGATGGCCTAGGGAAAAAATACACATACCATTGTAATCGGTCGAGTTTCTACTTTCAGACGCAACAGGAATTTTTTGGGTTAGGTCAATCCGTTCGCGAGATATGGTAGTTTGAAGCTAAGAAATGGTTGAGGAGACAACAAATTTTTCGCAATTCTACTGCTCCATACGCTTAACCAGAATGGCCTAGCGAAAAAATACACACACCGTTGTGAACAGGCGAGTTTCTACTTTCAGATGCAATAGGAATTATCGGGTTAGGTCAGTCCGCTCGCGTGATATGGGAGTTTGAAGCTAAGAAATGGTTGAGAAGGCAACAAATTTTTCGCACTTCTGCTGCTCCAAACGCTTAACAAGAATGGCCTAGGGAAAAAATACACATACCGTTGTAATCGGGCGAGTTTCTTCTTTCAGACGCAACAGGAATTTTTGGGTTAGGTCAATCCGTTCGCGAGATATGGGAGTTTGAAGCCAAGAAATCGTTGAGAAGGCAAAAAATTTTTTGCAATTCTGCTGCTCCAAACGCTTAACCAGGATGGCCTAGGGAAAAAATACACATACCGTTGCAATCGGTCGAGTATCTACTTTCAGACGCAACAGGAATTTTTGGGTTTGGTCAATCCATTCGCGAGATATGGGTGTTTGAATCCAAGAAATGGTTGAGAAGGCAAAAAACTTTTCGCAATTCTGCTGCTCCAAACGCTTAACCAGAATGCCCTATGGAAAAAATACACATACCGTTGTAATCGGTCGAGTTTCTACTTTCAGATGCAATAGGAATTTTTGGTTAGGTCAATACGTTCGCGAGATATGGGAGTTTGAAGCTAAGAAATGGTTGAGAAGACAACAAATTTTTCGCACTTCTGCTGCTCCAAACGCTTAACCAGAATGGCCTAGGAAAAAATACACATACCGTTGTAATCGGGCGAGTTTCTACTTTCAGGCGCAACAGGAATTTTTGGGTTAGGTCAATCCGTTCGCGAGATATGGGAGTTTGAAGCAAAGACATGGTTGAGAAGGCAAAAAATTTTTCGCAATTCTGCTGCTCCAAACGCTTAACCAGAATGACCAAGGGAATACATACGCATACAGTTGTAATCGGGCGAGTTTCTACTTTCAGACGCAGCAGGAATTTTTGGGTTTGGTCAATCCGTTCGCGAGATATGGGACTTTGAAGCTAAGAAATGGTTGAGAAGACAACAAATATTTCGCACTTCTGCTGCTCCAATCGATTAACCAGAATGGTCTATGGAAAAATAAACGTACCGTTGTAATCGGGCGAGTTTCCACTTTCAGATGCAATAGGAATTTTCGGGTTAGGTCAATCCGTTCGCGTGATATGGGAGTTTGAAGCTAAGAAATGGTTGAGAAGACAACAAATTTTCGCAATTCTGCTTCTCCAAACGCTTAACCAGAATGGCCTAGGGAAAAAATACACATACCGTTGTAATCGGTCGAGTTTCTACTTTCAGACGCAACAGGAATTTTTGGGTTTGGTCAATCCGTTCGCGAGATATGGGTGTTTGAATCCAAGAAATGGTTGAGAAGGCAAAAGCTTTTTCGCAATTCTGCTGCTCCAAACGCTTAACCAGAATGGCCTAGGGAAAAAATACACATACCGTTGTAATCGGTCGAGTTTCTACTTTCAGATGCAATAGGAATTTTTGGTTAGGTCAATACGTTCGCGAGATATGGGAGTTTGAAGCTAAGAAATGGTTGAGAAGACAACAAATTTTTCGCACTTCTGCTGCTCCAAACGCTTAACCAGAATGGCCTAGGGAAAAAATAACACATACCGTTGTAATCGGGCGAGTTTCTACTTTCAGATGCAATAGGAATTTTTGGGTTATGTCAATCCGTTCGCGAGATATGGGAGTTTGAAGCTAAGAAATGGTTGAGATGACAACAAATTTTTCGTACTTCTACTGCTCCAAACGCTTAACCAGAATGGCCTAGGGAAAAAATACACATACCGTTGTAATCGGGCGAGTTTCTACTTTCAGACGCAACAGGAATTTTTGGGTTTGGTCAATCCGTTCGCGAGATGTGGGACTTTGAAGCCAAGAAATCGTTGAGAAGGCAAAAAAATTTTTCGCAAATCTGCTGCTCCAAACGCTTAACCAGGATGGCCTAGGGAAAAAATACACATACCATTGTAATCGGTCGAGTTTCTACTTTCAGACGCAACAGGAATTTTTGGGTTAGGTCAATCCGTTCGCGAGATATGGTAGTTTGAAGCTAAGAAATGGTTGAGGAGACAACAAATTTTTCGCAATTCTACTGCTCCATACGCTTAACCAGAATGGCCTAGCGAAAAAATACACACACCGTTGTGAACAGGCGAGTTTCTACTTTCAGATGCAATAGGAATTATCGGGTTAGGTCAGTCCGCTCGCGTGATATGGGAGTTTGAAGCTAAGAAATGGTTGAGAAGGCAACAAATTTTTCGCACTTCTGCTGCTCCAAACGCTTAACAAGAATGGCCTAGGGAAAAAATACACATACCGTTGTAATCGGGCGAGTTTCTTCTTTCAGACGCAACAGGAATTTTTGGGTTAGGTCAATCCGTTCGCGAGATATGGGAGTTTGAAGCCAAGAAATCGTTGAGAAGGCAAAAAATTTTTTGCAATTCTGCTGCTCCAAACGCTTAACCAGGATGGCCTAGGGAAAAAATACACATACCGTTGCAATCGGTCGAGTATCTACTTTCAGACGCAACAGGAATTTTTGGGTTTGGTCAATCCATTCGCGAGATATGGGTGTTTGAATCCAAGAAATGGTTGAGAAGGCAAAAAACTTTTCGCAATTCTGCTGCTCCAAACGCTTAACCAGAATGCCCTATGGAAAAAATACACATACCGTTGTAATCGGTCGAGTTTCTACTTTCAGATGCAATAGGAATTTTTGGGTTAGGTCAATCCGTTCGCGAGATATAGGAGTTTGAAGCAAGAAATGGTTGAGAAGGCAAAAAATTTTCGCAATTCTGCTGCTCCAAACGCTTAACCAGAATGGCCTAGGGAAAAAATACACATACCGTTGTAATCGGGCGAGTTTCTACTTTCAGATGCAATAGAATTTTTGGGTTATGTCAATCCGTTCGCGAGATATGGGAGTTTGAAGCTAAGAAATGGTTGAGATGACAACAAATTTTTCGTACTTCTACTGCTCCAAACGCTTAACCAGAATGGCCTAGGGAAAAAATACACATACCGTTGTAATCGGGCGAGTTTCTACTTTCAGACGCAACAGGAATTTTTGGGTTTGGTCAATCCGTTCGCGAGATGTGGGACTTTGAAGCCAAGAAATCGTTGAGAAGGCAAAAAATTTTTCGCAAATCTGCTGCTCCAAACGCTTAACCAGGATGGCCTAGGGAAAAAATACACATACCATTGTAATCGGTCGAGTTTCTACTTTCAGACGCAACAGGAATTTTTGGGTTAGGTCAATCCCGTTCGCGAGATATGGTAGTTTGAAGCTAAGAAATGGTTGAGGAGACAACAAATTTTTCGCAATTCTACTGCTCCATACGCTTAACCAGAATGGCCTAGCGAAAAAATACACACACCGTTGTGAACAGGCGAGTTTCTACTTTCAGATGCAATAGGAATTATCGGGTTAGGTCAGTCCGCTCGCGTGATATGGGAGTTTGAAGCTAAGAAATGGTTGAGAAGGCAACAAATTTTTCGCACTTCTGCTGCTCCCAAACGCTTAACAAGAATGGCCTAGGGAAAAAATACACATACCGTTGTAATCGGGCGAGTTTCTTCTTTCAGACGCAACAGGAATTTTTGGGTTAGGTCAATCCGTTCGCGAGATATGGGAGTTTGAAGCCAAGAAATCGTTGAGAAGGCAAAAAATTTTTTGCAATTCTGCTGCTCCAAACGCTTAACCAGGATGGCCTAGGGAAAAAATACACATACCGTTGCAATCGGTCGAGTATCTACTTTCAGACGCAACAGGAATTTTTGGGTTTGGTCAATCCATTCGCGAGATATGGGTGTTTGAATCCAAGAAATGGTTGAGAAGGCAAAAAACTTTTCGCAATTCTGCTGCTCCAAACGCTTAACCAGAATGCCCTATGGAAAAAATACACATACCGTTGTAATCGGTCGAGTTTCTACTTTCAGATGCAATAGGAATTTTTGGGTTAGGTCAATCCGTTCGCGAGATATAGGAGTTTGAAGCCAAGAAATGGTTGAGAAGGCAAAAAATTTTTCGCAATTCTGCTGCTCCAAACGCTTAACCAGAATGGCCTAGGGAAAAAATACACATACCGTTGTAATCGGGCGAGTTTCTACTTTCAGATGCAATAGGAATTTTTGGGTTATGTCAATCCGTTCGCGAGATATGGGAGTTTGAAGCTAAGAAATGGTTGAGAAGACAACAAATTTTTCGTACTTCTACTGCTCCAAACGCTTAACCAGAATGGCCTAGGGAAAAAATACACATACCGTTGTAATCGGTCGAGTTTCTACTTTCAGACGCAGCAGGAATTTTTGGGTTTGGTCAGTCCGTTCGCGAGATGTGGGACTTTGAAGCTAAGAAATGGTTGAGGAGACAATAAATATTTCGCACTTCTGCTGCTCCAAACGCTTAACCAGAATGGCCTAGGGAAAAAATACACATACCGTTGTAATCGGGCGAGTTTCTACTTTCAGACGCAGCAGGAATTGTTGGGTTAGGACAATCCGTTTGCGAGATATGGGACTTTGAAGCTAAGAAATGGTTGAGAAGACAACAAATTTTTTCGCAATTCTGCTGCTCCAAACGCTTAGCCAGAATGGCTTAGGGAAAAAATGCGCACACCGTCGAAAACGGGCGAGTTTCTACTTTCAAATGCAATATGAATTTTTGGGTTAGGTCAATCCGTTCGCGAGATATGGGAGTTTGAAGCTAAGAAATGGTTGAGAAGACAACAAATTTTTCGCACTTCTGCTGCTCCAAACGCTTAACCAGAATGGCCTAGGGAAAAAATACACATACCGTTGTAATCGGGCGAGTTTCTACTTTCAGACGCAGCAGGAATTTTTGGGTTTGGTCAATCCGTTTGCGAGATATGGGACTTTGAAGCTAAGAAATGGTTGAGAAGACAACAAAATTTTTCGCAATTCTACTGCTCCAAACGCTTAACCAGAATGGCCTAGGGAAAAAATACACACACCGTTGTAAACGGGTGAGTTTCTACTTTCAGACGCAGCAGGAATTGTTGGGTTAGGTCAATCCGTTTGCTAGATATGGGACTTTGAAGCTAAGAAATGGTTGAGAAGACAGCAAATTTTTCGCAATTCTGCTGCTCCAAAGGCTTAACCAGAATGGCCTAGAGAAAAAATACACATACCGTTGTAATCGGTCGAGTTTCTACTTTCAAATGCAATAGGAATTTTTTGGTTAGGTCAATCCGTTCGCGAGATATGGGAGTTTGAATCCAAAAAATGGTTGAGAAGGCAAAAAATTTTTCGCAAATTCTGCTGCTCCAAACGCTTAACCAGAATGGCTTAGGGAAAAAATGCGCACACCGTTGAAAACGGGCGAGTTTCTACTTTCAAATGCAATATGAATTTTTGGGTTAGGTCAATCCGTTCGCGAGATATGGGAGTTTGAAGCTAAGAAATGGTTGAGAAGACAACAAATTTTTCGCACTTCTGCTGCTCCAAACGCTTAACCAGAATGGCCTAGGGAAAAAATACACATACCGTTGTAATCGGGCAAGTTTCTACTTTCAGACGCAGCAGGAATTTTTGGGTTTGGTCAATCCGTTTGCGAGATATGGGACTTTGAAGCTAAGAAATGGTTGAGAAGACAACAAATTTTTCGCAATTCTACTGCTCCAAACGCTTAACCAGAATGGCCTAGGGAAAAAATACACACACCGTTGTAAACGGGCGAGTTTCTACTTTCAAATGCAATAGGAACTTTTGGGTTAGGTCAATCCGTTCGCGAGATATGGGAGTTTGAATCCAAGAAATGGTTGAGAAGGGAAAAAATTTTTCGCAATTCTGCTGCTTCAAACGCTTATCCAGAATGGGCTAGGGAAAAAATACACATACCTTTGTAATCGGGCGAGTTTCTACTTTCAGATGCAATAGGAATTTTTGGGTTAGTTGAATCCGTTCGCGAGATATGGGAGTTTGAAGCTAAGAAATGGTTGAGAAGACAACAAATTTTTCTTACTTCTACTGCTCCAAAGGCTTAACCAGAATGGCCTAGAGGAAAAATACACATACCGTTGTAATCGGTCGAGTTTCTACTTTCAAATGCAATAGGAATTTTTTGGTTAGGTCAATCCGTTCGCGAGATATGGGAGTTTGAATCCAAAAAATGGTTGAGAAGGCAAAAAATTTTTCGCAATTCTGCTGCTCCTAACGCTTAACCAGAATGGCCTAGGGAAAAA
Organism: Ptiloglossa arizonensis; assembly: GCF_051014685.1. Lineage (NCBI taxonomy): Eukaryota > Metazoa > Arthropoda > Insecta > Hymenoptera > Colletidae > Ptiloglossa > Ptiloglossa arizonensis. The sequence goes on along the minus strand of NW_027478882.1, from coordinate 187,567 downwards.
ATACACATACCGTTGTAATCGGTCGAGTTTCTACTTTCAGATGCAATAGGAATTTTTGGGTTAGGTCAATCCGTTCGCGAGATATGGGAGTTTGAAGCTAAGAAATGGTTGAGGAGACAACAAATTTTTCGCACTTCTGCTGCTCCAAACGCTTAACCAGAATAGCCTAGGGAAAAAATACACAAACCGTTGTAATCGGGCGAGTTTCTACTTTCAGACGCAACAGGAATTTTTGGGTTAGGTCAATCCGTTCGCGAGATATGGGAGTTTGAAGCCAAGAAATGGTTGAGAAGGAAAAAAATTTTTCGCAATTCCGCTGCTCCAAACGCTTAACCAGAATGGCCTAGGGAAAAAATAAACATACCGTTGTAATCGGGCGAGTTTCTATTTTCAGATGCAATAGGAATTTTTGGGTTATGTCAATCCGTTCGCGAGATGTGGGACTTTGAAGCCAAGAAATCGTTGAGAAGGCAAAAAATTTTTCGCAAATCTGCTGCTCCAAACGCTTAACCAGGACGGCCTAGGGAAAAAATACACATACCGTTGTAATCGGTCGAGTTTCTACTTTCAGACGCAACAGGAATTTTTGGGTTTGGTCAATCCATTCGCGAGATATGGGTGTTTGAATCCAAGAAATGGTTGAGAAGCCAAAAAATTTTTCGCAATTCTGCTGCTCCAAACGCTTAACCAGAATGGCCTAGGGAAAACATACGCATACAGTTGTAATCGGGCGAGTTTCTACTTTCAGACGCAGCAGGAATTTTTGGGTTTGGTCAATCCGTTCGCGAGTTATGGGACTTTGAAGCTAAGAAATGGTTGAGAAGACAACAAATATTTCGCACTTCTGCTGCTCCAAACGCTTAACCAGAATGGCGTAGGGAAAAAATACCCATACCGTTGTAATCAGACGAGTTTCTACTTTCAGTTACAATACGAATTTTTGGGTTAGGTCAATCCGTTCGCGAGATATGGGACTTTGAAGCTAAGAAATGGTTGACAAGACAACAAATTTTTCGCACTTCTGCTGCTCCAATCGATTAACCAGAATGGCCTATGGGAAAAATAAACGTACCGTTGTAATCGGGCGAGATTCTACTTTCAGATGCAATAGGTATTTTCGGGTTAGGTCAATCCGTTCGCGTGATATGGGACTTTGAAGCTAAGAAATGGTTGAGAAGACAACATATATTTCGCACTTCTGCTGCTCCAAACGCTTAACCAGAATGGCCTTGGGAAAAAATACACATACCGTTGTAATCGGGCGAGTTTCTACTTTCAGATGCAATAGGAGTTTTTTGGTTATGTCAATCCGTTCGCGAGATATGGGAGTTTGAAGCTAAGAAATGGTTGAGAAGACAACAAATTTTTCGTACTTCTACTGCTCCAAACGCTTAACCAGAATGGCCTAGGGAAAAAATACACATACCGTTGTAATCGGGCGAGTTTCTACTTTCAGACGCAACAGGAATTTTTGGGTTTGGTCAATCCGTTCGCGAGATGTGTGACTTTGAAGCCAAGAAATCGTTGAGAAGGCAAAAAATTTTTCGCAAAATCTGCTGCTCCAAACGCTTAACCAGGATGGCCTAGGGAAAAAATACACATACCGTTGTAATCGGTCGAGTTTCTACTTTCAGACGCAACAGGAATTTTTGGGTTTGGTCAAACCATTCGCGAGATATGGGTGTTTGAATCCAAGAAATGGTTGAGAAGGCAAAAAATTTTTCGCAATTCTGCTGCTCCAAACGCTTAACGAGAATGGCCTAGGGAAAAAATACACATACCGTTGTAATCGGGCGAGTTTCTACTTTCAGACGCAACAGGAATTTTTGGGTTTGGTCAATCCGTTCGCGAGATATGGGAGTTTGAAGCCAAGAAATGGTTGAGAAGGCAAAAAATTTTTCGCAATTCTGCTGCTCCAAAGGCTCAACCAGAATGGCCTAGGGAAAAAATACACATACCGTTGTAATCGGTCGAGTTTCTACTTTCAGACGCAACAGGAATTTTGGGTTTGGTCAATCCGTTCGCGAGATATGGGTGTTTGAATCCAAGAAATGGTTGAGAAGGCAAAAAATTTTTCGCAATTCTGCTGCTCCAAACGCTTAACCAGAATGGCCTAGGGAAAAAAATACACATACCGTTGTAATCGGGCGAGTTTCTACTTTCAGATGCAATAGGAATTTTTGGGTTAGGTCAATACGTTCGTGAGATATGGGAGTTTGAATCCAAGAAATGGTTGAGAAGGCAAAAAATTTTTCGCAATTCTGCTGCTCCAAACGCTTAACCAGAATGGCCTATGGAAAAATTACACATACCGTTGTAATCGGTCGAGTTTCTACTTTCAGACGCAACAGGAATTTTTGGGTTAGGTCAATCCGTTCGCGAGATATGGTAGTTTGAAGCTAAGAAATGGTTGAGGAGACAACAAATTTTTCGTACTTCTACTGCTCCAAACGCTTAACCAGAATGGCCTAGGGAAAAAATACACATACCGTTGTAATCGGTCGAGTTTCTACTTTCAAATGCAATAGGAATTTTTTGGTTAGGTCAATCCGTTCGCGAGATATGGGAGTTTGAATCCAAAAAATGGTTGAGAAGGCAAAAAATTTTTCGCAATTCTGCTGCTCCAAACGCTTAACCAGAATGGCCTAGGGAAAAAATACACATACCGTTGTAATCGGTCGAGTTTCTACTTTCAGATGCAATAGGAATTTTTGGGTTAGGTCAATCCGTTCGCGAGATATGGGAGTTTGAAGCTAAGAAATGGTTGAGAAGACAACAAATTTTTCGCACTTCTGCTGCTCCAAACGCTTAACCAGAATGTCCTAGGGAAAAAATACCCATACCGTTGTAATCGGACGAGTTTCTACTTTCAGTTACAATAGGAATTTTTGGGTTAGGTCAATCCGTTCGCGAGATATGAGAGTTTGAAGCTAAGAAATGGTTGAGAAGACAACAAATTTTTCGCACTTCTGCTGCTCCAAACGCTTAACCAGAATGGCCTAGGGAAAAAATACACATACCGTTGTAATCGGGCGAGTTTCTACTTTCAGACGCAGCAGGAATTTTTGGGTTTGGTCAATCCGTTTGCGAGATATGGGACTTTGAAGCTAAGAAATGGTTGAGAAGACAACAAATTCTTCGCAATTCTACTGCTCCAAACGCTTAACCAGAATGGCCTAGGGAAAAAATACACACACCGTTGTAAACGGGCGAGTTTCTGCTTTCAAATGCAATAGGAATTTTTGGGTTAGGTCAATCCGTTCGCGAGATATGGGAGTTTGAATCCAAGAAATGGTTGAGAAGGCAAAAAATTTTTCGCAATTCTGCTGCTCCAAACGCTTAAGCAGAATGGCCTAGGGAAAAAATACACATACCGTTGTAATCGGGCGAGTTTCTACTTTCAGATGCAATAGGAATTTTTGGGTTAGTTGAATCCGTTCGCGAGATATGGGAGTTTGAAGCTAAGAAATGGTTGAGAAGACAACAAATTTTTCGTACTTCTACTGCTCCAAAGGCTTAACCAGAATGGCCTAGGGAAAAAATACACATACCTTTGTAATCGGTCGAGTTTCTACTTTCAAATGCAATAGGAATTTTTTGGTTAGGTCAGTCCGTTCGCGACATATGGGAGTTTGAATCCAAAAAATGGTTGAGAAGGCAAAAAATTTTTCGCAATTCTGCTGCTCCAAACGCTTAACCAGAATTGCCTAGGGAAAAAATAAGCACACCGTTATAATCGGGCGAGTTTCTACTTTCAGACGCAACAGGAATTTTTGGGTTAGGTCAATCCGTTCGCGAGATATGGGAGTTTGAAGCTAAGAAATGGTTGAGAAGGCAACAAATTTTTCGCACTTCTGCTGCTCCAAACGCTTAACCAGAATGGCCTAGGGAAAAAATACACATACCGTTGTAATCGGGCGAGTTTCTTCTTTCAGACGCAACAGGAATTTTTGGGTTAGGTCAATCCATTCGCGAGATATTGGTGTTTGAATCCAAGAAATGGTTGAGACGGCAAAAAATTTTTCGCAATTCTGCTGCTCCAAACGCTTAACCAGAATGGCCTATGGAAAAAATACACATACCGTTGTAATCGGTCGAGTTTCTACTTTCAGATGCAATAGGAATTTTTGGGTTAGGTCAATACGTCCGTGAGATATGGGAGTTTGAAGCTAAGAAATGGTTGAGAAGACAACTAATTTTTCGCACTTCTGCTGCTCCAAACGCTTAACCAGAATGGCCTAGGGAAAAAATACGCACACCGTTATAATCGGGCGAGTTTCTACTTTCAGACGCAACAGGAATTTTTGGGTTAGGTCAATCCGTTCGCGAGATATGGGAGTTTGAAGCCAAGAAATGGTTGAGAAGGCAAACAATTTTTCGCAATTCTGCTGCTCCAAACGCTTAACCAGAATGGCCTAGGGAAAAAATACACATACCGTTGTAATCGGGCGAGTTTCTACTTTCAGATGCAATAGGAATTTTTGGGTTATGTCAATCCGTTCGCGAGATATGGGAGTTTGAAGCTAAGAAATGGTTGAGAAGACAACAAATTTTTCGTACTTCTACTGCTCCAAACGCTTAACCAGAATGGCCTAGGGAAAAAATACACATACCGTTGTAATCGTTCGAGTTTCTACTTTCAGACGCAGCAGGAATTTTTGGGTTTGGTCAATCCGTTGGCGAGATGTGGGACTTTGAAGCTAAGAAATGGTTGAGAAGACAACAAATATTTCGCAATTCTGCTGCTCCAAACGCTTAACCAGAATGGCCTATGGAAAAATTACACATACCGTTGTAATCGGTCGAGTTTCTACTTTCAGACGCAACAGGAATTTTTGGGTTAGGTCAATCCGTTCGCGAGATATGGTAGTTTGAAGCTAAGAAATGGTTGAGGAGACAACAAATTTTTCGTACTTCTACTGCTCCAAACGCTTAACCAGAATGGCCTAGGGCAAAAATACACATACCGTTGTAATCGGTCGAGTTTCTACTTTCAAATGCAATAGGAATTTTTTGGTTAGGTCAATCCGTTCGCGAGATATGGGAGTTTGAATCCAAAAAATGGTTGAGAAGGCAAAAAATTTTTCGCAATTCTGCTGCTCCAAACGCTTAACCAGAATGGCCTAGGGAAAAAATACACATACCGTTGTAATCGGTCGAGTTTCTACTTTCAGATGCAATAGGAATTTTTGGGTTAGGTCAATCCGTTCGCGAGATATGGGAGTTTGAAGCTAAGAAATGGTTGAGAAGACAACAAATTTTTCGCACTTCTGCTGCTCCAAACGCTTAACCAGAATGTCCTAGGGAAAAAATACCCATACCGTTGTAATCGGACGAGTTTCTACTTTCAGTTACAATAGGAATTTTTGGGTTAGGTCAATCCGTTTGCGAGATATGGGACTTTGAAGCTAAGAAATGGTTGAGAAGACAACAAATTCTTCGCAATTCTACTGCTCCAAACGCTTAACCAGAATGGCCTAGGGAAAAAATACACACACCGTTGTAAACGGGCGAGTTTCTGCTTTCAAATGCAATAGGAATTTTTGGGTTAGGTCAATCCGTTCGCGAGGTATGGGAGTTTGAATCCAAGAAATGGTTGAGAAGGCAAAAAATTTTTCGCAATTCTGCTGCTCCAAACGCTTAAGCAGAATGGCCTAGGGAAAAAATACACATACCGTTGTAATCGGGCGAGTTTCTACTTTCAGATGCAATAGGAATTTTTGGGTTAGTTGAATCCGTTCGCGAGATATGGGAGTTTGAAGCTAAGAAATGGTTGAGAAGACAACAAATTTTTCGTACTTCTACTGCTCCAAAGGCCTAACCAGAATGGCCTAGGGAAGAAATACACATACCTTTGTAATCGGTCGAGTTTCTACTTTCAAATGCAATAGGAATTTTTTGGTTAGGTCAGTCCGTTCGCGAGATATGGGAGTTTGAATCCAAGAAATGGTTGAGGAGACAACAAATTTTTCGTACTTCTACTGCTCCAAACGCTTAACCAGAATGGCCTAGGGAAAAAATACACATACCGTTGTAATCGGTCGAGTTTCTACTTTCAAATGCAATAGGAATTTTTTGGTTAGGTCAATCCGTTCGCGAGATATGGGAGTTTGAATCCAAAAAATGGTTGAGAAGGCAAAAAATTTTTCGCAATTCTGCTGCTCCAAACGCTTAACCAGAATGGCCTAGGGAAAAAATACACATACCGTTGTAATCGGTCGAGTTTCTACTTTCAGATGCAATAGGAATTTTTGGGTTAGGTCAATCCGTTCGCGAGATATGGGAGTTTGAAGCTAAGAAATGGTTGAGAAGACAACAAATTTTTCGCACTTCTGCTGCTCCAAACGCTTAACCGGAATGTCCTAGGGAAAAAATACCCATACCGTCGTAATCGGACGAGTTTCTACTTTCAGTTACAATAGGAATTTTTGGGTTAGGTCAATCCGTTCGCGAGATATGAGAGTTTGAAGCTAAGAAATGGTTGAGAAGACAACAAATTTTTCGCACTTCTGCTGCTCCAAACGCTTAACCAGAATGGCCTAGGGAAAAAATACACACACCGTTGTAATCGGGCGAGTTTCTACTTTCAGACGCAGCAGGAATTTTTGGGTTTGGTCAATCCGTTTGCGAGATATGGGACTTTGAAGCTAAGAAATGGTTGAGAAGACAACAAATTCTTCGCAATTCTACTGCTCCAAACGCTTAACCAGAATGGCCTAGGGAAAAAATACACACACCGTTGTAAACGGGCGAGTTTCTGCTTTCAAATGCAATAGGAATTTTTGGGTTAGGTCAATCCGTTCGCGAGATATGGGAGTTTGAATCCAAGAAATGGTTGAGAAGGCAAAAAATTTTTCGCAATTCTGCTGCTCCAAACGCTTAAGCAGAATGGCCTAGGGAAAAAATACACATACCGTTGTAATCGGGCGAGTTTCTACTTTCAGATGCAATAGGAATTTTTGGGTTAGTTGAATCCGTTCGCGAGATATGGGAGTTTGAAGCTAAGAAATGGTTGAGAAGACAACAAATTTTTCGTACTTCTACTGCTCCAAAGGCTTAACCAGAATGGCCTAGGGAAAAAATACACATACCTTTGTAATCGGTCGAGTTTCTACTTTCAAATGCAATAGGAATTTTTTGGTTAGGTCAGTCCGTTCGCGAGATATGGGAGTTTGAATCCAAAAAATGGTTGAGAAGGCAAAAAATTTTTCGCAATTCTGCTGCTCCAAACGCTTAACCAGAATGGCCTAGGGAAAAAATACGCACACCGATATAATCGGGCGAGTTTCTACTTTCAGACGCAACAGGAATTTTTGGGTTAGGTCAATCCGTTCGCGAGATATGGGAGCTTGAAGCTAAGAAATGGTTGAGAAGGCAACAAATTTTTCGCACTTCTGCTGCTCCAAACGCTTAACCAGAATGGCCTAGGGAAAAAATACACATACCGTTGTAATCGGGCGAGTTTCTTCTTTCAGACGCAACAGGAATTTTTGGGTTAGGTCAATCCATTCGCGAGATATTGGTGTTTGAATCCAAGAAATGGTTGAGACGGCAAAAAATTTTTCGCAATTCTGCTGCTCCAAACGCTTAACCAGAATGGCCTATGGAAAAAATACACATACCGTTGTAATCGGTCGAGTTTCTACTTTCAGATGCAATAGGAATTTTTGGGTTAGGTCAATACGTCCGTGAGATATGGGAGTTTGAAGCTAAGAAATGGTTGAGAAGACAACTAATTTTTCGCACTTCTGCTGCTCCAAACGCTTAACCAGAATGGCCTAGGGAAAAAATACGCACACCGTTATAATCGGGCGAGTTTCTACTTTCAGACGCAACAGGAATTTTTGGGTTATGTCAATCTGTTCGCGAGATATGGGAGTTTGAAGCCAAGAAATGGTTGAGAAGGCAAACAATTTTTCGCAATTCTGCTGCTCCAAACGCTTAACCAGAATGGCCTAGGGAAAAAATACACATACCGTTGTAATCGGGCGAGTTTCTACTTTCAGATGCAATAGGAATTTTTGGGTTATGTCAATCCGTTCGCGAGATATGGGAGTTTGAAGCTAAGAAATGGTTGAGAAGACAACAAATTTTTCGTACTTCTACTGCTCCAAACGCTTAACCAGAATGGCCTAGGGAAAAAATACACATACCGTTGTAATCGGTCGAGTTTCTACTTTCAGACGCAGCAGGAATTTTTGGGTTTGGTCAATCCGTTCGCGAGATGTGGGACTTTGAAGCTAAGAAATGGTTGAGAAGACAACAAATATTTCGCACTTCTGCTGCTCCAAACGCTTAACCAGAATGTCCTAGGGAAAAAATACCGATACCGTTGTAATCGGTCGAGTTTCTACTTTCAGACGCAACAGGAATTTTTGGGTTTGGTCAATCCATTCGCGAGATATGGGTGTTTGAATCCAAGAAGTGGTTGAGAAGGCAAAAAATTTTTCGCAATTCTGCTGCTCCAAACGCTTAACGAGATTGGCCTATGGAAAAAATACACACACCGTTGTAATCGAGCGAGTTTCTACTTTCAGACGCAACAGGAATTTTTGGGTTAGGTCAATCCGTTCGCGAGATATCGGAGTTTGAAGCCAAGAAATGGTTCAGAAGGCAAAAAATTTTTCGCAATTCTGCTGCTCCAAACGCTTAACCAGAATGCCTAGGGAAAACATACGCATACAGTTGTAATCGGGCGAGTTTCTACTTTCAGACGCACCAGGAATTTTTGGGTTTGGTCAATCCGTTCGCGAGTTATGGGACTTTGAAGCTAAGAAATGGTTCAGAGGACAACAAATATTTCGCACTTCTGCTGCTCCAAACGCTTAACCAGAATGGCCTAGGGAAAAAATACCCATACCGTTGTAATCGGACGAGTTTCTACTTTGAGTTACAATAGGAATTTTTGGGTTAGGTGAATCCGTTCGCGAGATATGAGACTTTGAAGCTAAGAAATGGTTGAGAAGACAACAAATTTTTCGCAATTCTACTGCTCCAAACGCTTAACCAGAATGGCCTAGGGAAAAAATACACATTCCGTTGTAAACGGGCGAGTTTCCACTTTCAAATGCAATAGGAATTTTTGGGTTAGGTCAATCCGTTCGCGAGTTATGGGTGTTTGAATCCAAGAAATGGTTGAGAAGGCAAAAAATTTTTCGCAATTCTGCTGCTCCAAACGCTTAACCAGAATGGCCTAGGGAAAAAATACACATTCCGTTGTAATCGGGCGAGTTTCTACTTTCAGATGCAATAGGAATTTTTGGGTTAGTTGAATCCGTTCGCGAGATATGGGAGTTTGAAGCTAAGAAATGGTTGAGAAGACAACAAATTTTTCGCACTTCTGCTGCTCCAAACGCTTAACCAGAATGTCCTAGGGAAAAAATACCCATACCGTTGTAATCGGACGAGTTTCTACTTTCAGTTACAATAGGAATTTTTGGGTTAGGTCAATCCGTTCGCGAGATATGGGACTTTGAAGCTAAGAAATGGTTGACAAGACATCAAATTTTTCGCACTTCTGCTGCTCCAATCGCTTAACCAGAATGGCCTATGGAAAAAATACACGTACCTTTGTAATCGGGCGAGTTTCTACTTTCAGATGCAATAGGAATTATCGGGTTAGACCAATCCGCTCGCGTGATATGGGAGTTTGAAGCTAAGAAATGGTTGAGAAGACAACAAATTCTTCGCAATTCTACTGCTCCAAACGCTTAACCAGAATGGCCTAGGGAAAAAATACACACACCGTTGTAAACGGGCGAGTTTCTACTTTCAAATGCAATAGGAATTTTTGGGTTAGGTCAAACCGTTCGCGAGATATGGGAGTTTGAATCCAAGAAATGGTTGAGAAGGCAAACAATTTTTCGCAATTCTGCTGCTCCAAACGCTTAACCAGAATGGCCTAGGGAAAAAATACACATACCGTTGTAATCGGGCGAGTTTCTACTTTCAGATGCAATAGGAATTTTTGGGTTAGTTGAATCCGTTCGCGAGATATGGGAGTTTGAAGCTAAGAAATGGTTGAGAAGACAACAAATTTTTCGTACTTCTACTGCTCCAAAGGCTTAACCAGCATGGCCTAGGGAAAAAATACACATACCTTTGTAATCGGTCGAGTTTCTACTTTCAAATGCAATAGGAATTTTTTGGTTAGGTCAGTCCGTTCGCGAGATATGGGAGTTTGAATCCAAAAAATGGTTGAGAAGGCAAAAAATTATTCGCAATTCTGCTGCTCCAAACGCTTAACCATAATGGCCTAGGGAAAAAATACACATATCGTTGTAATCGGTCGAGTTTCTACTTTCAGATGCAATAGGAATTTTTGGGTTAGGTCAATCCGTTCGCGAGATATGGGAGTTTGAAGCTAAGAAATGGTTGAGAAGACAACAAATTTTTCGCACTTCTGCTGCTCCAAACGCTTAACCAGAATGGCCTAGGGAAAAAATACACATACCGTTGTAATCGGTCGAGTTCCTACTTTCAGATGCAATAGGAACTTTTGGGTTAGGTCAATACGTTCGTGAGATATGGGAGTTTGAATCCAAGAAATGGTTGAGAAGGCAAAAAATTTTTCGCAATTCTGCTGCTTCAAACGCTTAACCAGAATGGCCTAGGGAAAAAATACACATACTGTTTTAATCGGGCGAGTTTCTACTTTCACACGCAACAGGAATTTTTGAGTTAGGTCAATCCGTTCGCGAGATATGGGAGTTTGAAGCCAAGAAATGGTTGAGAAGGCAAAAAATATTTCGGAATTCTGCTGCTTCAAACGCTTAACCAGAATGGCCTAGGGAAAAAACACACATACAGTTGTAATCGGACGAGTTGCTACTTTCAAATGCAATAGGAATTTTTGGGCTAGGCAATCCGTTCGCGAGATATGAGAGTTTGAAGCTAAGAAATGGTTGAGGAGAGAACAAATTTTTCGCAATTCTGCTGCTCTAAACGCTTAACCAGAATGGCGTAGGGAAAAAATACACATACCGCTGTAATCGGGCGAGTTTCTACTTTCAGATGCAATAGGAATATTTTGGTTAGGTCAATCCGTTCGCGAGATATGGGAGTTTGAAGCCAAGAAATGGTTGAGAAGGCCAAAAATTTTTCGCAATTCTGCTACTTCAAACGCTTAACCAGAATGGCCTAGGGAAAAAACACACATACAGCTGTAATCGGGCGAGTTTCTACTTTCAAATGCAATAGGAATATTTTGGTTAGGTCAATCCGTTCGCGAGATATGGGAGTTTGAAGCCAAGAAATGGTTGAGAAGGCAAAAAATTTTTCGCAATTCTGCAGCTTCAAACGCTTAACCAGAGTGGCCTAGGGAAAAAATACACACACCGTTGTAATCGGGCGAGTTTCTACTTTCAGACGCAATAGGAATTTTTGGGTTAGGTCAATCCGTTCGCGAGATATGTGAGTTTGAAGCTAAGAAATGGTTGAGAACACAACAAATTTTTCGCACTTCTGCTGCTCCAAACGCTTAACCAGAATGGCCTAGGGCAAAAATACACATACCGTTGTAATCGGGCGAGTTTCTACTTTCAGTTACAATAGGAATTTTTGGGTTAGGTGAATCCGTTCGCGAGATATGGGAGTTTGAAGCCAAGAAATGGTTGAGAAGGCAAAAAATTGTTCGCAATTCTGCTGCTTCAAACGCTTAACCAGAATGGCCTAGGGAAAAAACACACATACAGTTGTAACCGGACGAGTTTCTACTTTCACACGCAACAGGAATTTTTAGGTTACGTCAATCCGTTCGCGAGATATGGGAGTTTGAAGCCAAGAAATGGTTGAGAAGGCAAAAAATTTTTCGCAATTCTGCTGGTTCAAACGCTTAACCAGAATGTCCTAGGGAAAAAACACACATACAGTTGTAATCGGGCGAGTTTCTACTTTCAAGTGCAATAGGAATTTTTGGGTTAGGTCAATCCGTTCGCGAGATATGGGAGTTTGAAGCCAAGAAATGGTTGAGAAGGCAAAAAATTTTTCGCAATTCTGCAGCTTCAAACGCTTAACCAGAGTGGCCTAGGGAAAAAATACACACACCGTTGTAATCGGGCGAGTTTCTACTTTCAGACGCAATAGGAATTTTTGGGTTAGGTCAATCCGTTCGCGAGATATGTGAGTTTGAAGCTAAGAAATGGTTGAGAACACAACAAATTTTTCGCACTTCTGCTGCTCCAAACGCTTAACCAGAATGGCCTAGGGCAAAAATACACATACCGTTGTAATCGGGCGAGTTTCTACTTTCAGTTACAATAGGAATTTTTGGGTTAGGTGAATCCGTTCGCGAGATATGGGAGTTTGAAGCCAAGAAATGGTTGAGAAGGCAAAAAATTGTTCGCAATTCTGCTGCTTCAAACGCTTAACCAGAATGGCCTAGGGAAAAAACACACATACAGTTGTAACCGGACGAGTTTCTACTTTCACACGCAACAGGAATTTTTAGGTTACGTCAATCCGTTCGCGAGATATGGGAGTTTGAATCCAAAAAATGGTTGAGAAGGCAAAAAATTTTTCGCAATTCTGCTGCTTCAAACGCTTAACCAGAATGTCCTAGGGAAAAAACACACATACAGTTGTAATTGGACGGGTTTCTACTTTCAAATGCAATAGGAATTTTTGGGTTAGGTCAATCCGTTCGCGAGATATGAGAGTTTGAAGCTAAGAAATGGTTGAGAAGAGAACAAATTTTCCGCAATTCTGCTGCGCAAACGCTTAACCAGAATGCCCTAGGGAAAAAATACACATACCGCTGTAATCGGGCGAGTTTCTACTTTCAGATGCAATAGGAATTTTTGGGTTAGGTCAATCCGTTCGCGAGATATGGGAGTTTGAAGCCAAGAAATGGTTGAGAAGACAAAAAATTGTTCGCAATTCTGCCGCTTCAAACGCTTAACCAGAATGGCCTAGGGAAAAAACACACATACAGTTGTAATTGGACGAGTTGCTACTTTCAAATGCAATAGGAATTTTTGGGCTAGGTCAATCCGTTCGCGAGGTATGAGAGTTTGAAGCTAAGAAATGGTTGAGAAGAGAATAAATTTTTCGCAATTCTGCTGCTCCAAACGCTTAACCAGAATGGCCTAGGGAAAAAATACACATACCGTTGTAATCGGGCGAGTTTCTACTTTCAGTTACAATAGGAATCTTTGGGTTGGGTCAATCCGTTCGCGAGATATGTGAGTTTGAAGCTAAGAAATGGTTGAGAACACAACAAATTTTTCGCACTTCTGCTGCACCAAACGCTTAACCAGAATGGCCTAGGGAAGAAATACACATACCGTTGTAATCGGGTGAGTCTCTACTTTCAGATGCAATAGGAATTTTTGGGTTAAGTCAATCCGTTCGCGAGATATGGGAGTTTGAAGCTAAGAAATGGTTGAGAACACAACAAATTTTTCGCGCTTCTGCTGCTCCAAACGCTTAACCAGAATGGCCTAGGGAAAAAACACACATACAGCTGTAATCGGGCGAGTTTCTACTTTCAAATGCAATAGGAATATTTTGGTTAGGTCAATCCGTTCGCGAGATATGGGAGTTTGAAGCCAAGAAATGGTTGAGAAGGCAAAAAATTTTTCGCAATTCTGCTACTTCAAACGCTTAACCAGAATGGCCTAGGGAAAAAACACACATACAGCTGTAATCGGGCGAGTTTCTACTTTCAAGTGCAATAGGAATTTTTGGGTTAGGTCAATCCGTTCGCGAGATATGGGAGTTTGAAGCCAAGAAATGGTTGAGAAGGCAAAAAATTTTTCGCAATTCTGCAGCTTCAAACGCTTAACCAGAGTGGCCTAGGGAAAAAATACACACACCGTTGTAATCGGGCGAGTTTCTACTTTCAGACGCAATAGGAATTTTTGGGTTAGGTCAATCCGTTCGCGAGATATGTGAGTTTGAAGCTAAGAAATGGTTGAGAACACAACAAATTTTTCGCACTTCTGCTGCTCCAAACGCTTAACCAGAATGGCCTAGGGCAAAAATACACATACCGTTGTAATCGGGCGAGTTTCTACTTTCAGTTACAATAGGAATTTTTGGGTTAGGTGAATCCGTTCGCGAGATATGGGAGTTTGAAGCCAAGAAATGGTTGAGAAGGCAAAAAATTGTTCGCAATTCTGCTGCTTCAAACGCTTAACCAGAATGGCCTAGGGAAAAAACAGACATACAGTTGTAACCGGACGAGTTTCTACTTTCACACGCAACAGGAATTTTTAGGTTACGTCAATCCGTTCGCGAGATATGGGAGTTTGAAGCCAAGAAATGGTTGAGAGGGCAAAAAATTTTTCGCAATTCTGCTGCTTCAAACGCTTAACCAGAATGTCCTAGGGAAAAAACACACATACAGTTGTAATTGGACGAGTTTCTACTTTCAAATGCAATAGGAATTTTTGGGTTAGGTCAATCCGTTCGCGAGATATGAGAGTTTGAAGCTAAGAAATGGTTGAGAAGAGAACAAATTTTCCGCAATTCTGCTGCGCAAACGCTTAACCAGAATGCCCTAGGGAAAAAATACACATACCGCTGTAATCGGGCGAGTTTCTACTTTCAGATGCAATAGGAATTTTTGGGTTAGGTCAATCCGTTCGCGAGATATGGGAGTTTGAAGCCAAGAAATGGTTGAGAAGACAAAAAATTGTTCGCAATTCTGCCGCTTCAAACGCTTAACCAGAATGGCCTAGGGAAAAAACACACATACAGTTGTAATCGGACGAGTTGCTACTTTCAAATGCAATAGGAATTGTTGGGCTAGGTCAATCCGTTCGCGAGGTATGAGAGTTTGAAGCTAAGAAATGGTTGAGAAGAGAATAAATTTTTCGCAATTCTGCTGCTCCAAACGCTTAACCAGAATGGCCTAGGGAAAAAATACACATACCGTTGTAATCGGGCGAGTTTCTACTTTCAGTTACAATAGGAATCTTTGGGTTAGGTCAATCCGTTCGCGAGATATGTGAGTTTGAAGCTAAGAAATGGTTGAGAACGCAACAAATTTTTCGCACTTCTGCTGCACCAAACGCTTAACCAGAATGGCCTAGGGAAGAAATACACATACCGTTGTAATCGGGTGAGTCTCTACTTTCAGATGCAATAGGAATTTTTGGGTTAAGTCAATCCGTTCGCGAGATATGGGAGTTTGAAGCTAAGAAATGGTTGAGAACACAACAAATTTTTCGCGCTTCTGCTGCTCCAAACGCTTAACCAGAATGGCCTAGGGAAAAAATACACATACCGTTGTAATTGGGCCAGTTTCTACTTTCAGGTGCAATAGGAATTTTTGGGTTAGGTCAATCCGTTCGCGAGATATGAGAGTTTGAAGCTAAGAAATGGTTGAGAAGAGAACAAATTTTTCGCAATTCTGCTGCTCCAAACGCTTAACCAGAATGGCCTAGGGAAAAAATACACATACCGTTGTAATCGGGCGAGTTTCTACTTTCAGTGACAATAGGAATTTTTGGGTTAGGTCAATCCGTTCGCGAGATATGTGAGTTTGAAGCTAAGAAATGGTTGAGAACACAACTAATTTTTCGCAATTCTGCTGCTCCAAACGCTTAACCAGAATGGCCTAGGGAAAAAATACACATACTGTTTTAATCGGGCGAGTTTCTACTTTCACAGGCAACAGGAATGTTTGGGTTAGGTCAATCCGTTCGCGAGATATGGGAGTTTGAAGCCAAGAAATGGTTGAGAAGGCAAAAAATTTTTCGCAATTCTGCTGCTTCAAACGCTTAACCAGAATGGCCTAGGGAAAAAACACACATACAGTTGTAATCGGACGAGTTTCTACTTCCACAGGCAACAGGAATTTTTAGGTTGGGTCAATCCGTTCGCGAGATATGGGAGTTTGAAGCCCAGAAATGGTTGAGAAGGCAAAAAATTTTTCGCAATTCTGCTGCTTCAAACGCTTAACCAGAATGTCCTAGGGAAAAAACACACATACAGTTGTAATTGGACGAGTTTCTACTTTCAAATGCAATAGGAATTTTTGGGTTAGGTCAATCCGTTCGCGAGATACGAGAGTTTGAAGCTAAGAAATGGTTGAGAAGAGAACAAATTTTCCGCACTTCTGCTGCTCCAAACGCTTAACCAGAATGGCCTAGGGAAAAAAAAACATACCGTTGTAATCTGGCGAGTTTCTACTTTCAGATGCAATAGGAATCGTTGGGTTGGGTCAATCCGTTCGCGACATGTGTGAGTTTGAAGCTAAGAAATGGTTGAGAACACAACAAGTTTTTCGCACTTCTGCTGCTCCAAACGCTTAACCAGACTGGCCTAGGGAAAAAACACACATACAGTTGTAACCGGACGAGTTTCTACTTTCACACGCAACAGGAATTTTTAGGTTAAGTCAATCCGTTCGCGAGATATGGGAGTTTGAAGCCAAGAAATGGTTGAGAAGGCAAAAAATTTTTCGCAATTCTGCTGCTTCAAACGCTTAACCAGAATGTCCTAGGGAAAAAACACACATACAGTTGTATTTGGACGAGTTTCTACTTTCAAATGCAATAGGAATTTTTGGGTTAGGTCAATCCGTTCGCGAGATATGAGAGTTTGAAGCTAAGAAATGGTTGAGAAGAGAACAAATTTTCCGCAATTCTGCTGCGCCAAACGCTTAACCAGAATGCCCTAGGGAAAAAATACACATACCGCTGTAATCGGGCGAGTTTCTACTTTCAGATGCAATAGGAATTTTTGGGTTAGGTCAATCCGTTCGCGAGATATGGGAGTTTGAAGCCAAGAAATGGTTGAGAAGACAAAAAATTGTTCGCAATTCTGCCGCTTCAAACGCTTAACCAGAATGGCCTAGGGAAAAAACACACATACAGTTGTAATCGGACGAGTTGCTACTTTCAAATGCAATAGGAATTTTTGGGCTAGGTCAATCCGTTCGCGAGGTATGAGAGTTTGAAGCTAAGAAATGGTTGAGAAGAGAATAAATTTTTCGCAATTCTGCTGCTCCAAACGCTTAACCAGAATGGCCTAGGGAAAAAATACACATACCGTTGTAATCGGGCGAGTTTCTACTTTCAGTTACAATAGGAATCTTTGGGTTAGGTCAATCCGTTCGCGAGATATGTGAGTTTGAAGCTAAGAAATGGTTGAGAACACAACAAATTTTTCGCACTTCTGCTGCTCCAAACGCTTAACCAGAATGCCCTAGGGAAGAAATACACATACCGTTGTAATCGGGCCAGTTTCTACTTTCAGGTGCAATAGGAATTTTTGGGTTAGGTCAATCCGTTCGCGAGATATGAGAGTTTGAAGCTAAGAAATGGTTGAGAAGAGAACAAATTTTTCGCAATTCTGCTGCTCCAAACGCTTAACCAGAATGGCCTAGGGAAAAAATACACATACCGTTGTAATCGGGCGAGTTTCTACTTTCAGTGACAATAGGAATTTTTGGGTTAGGTCAATCCGTTCGCGAGATATGTGAGTTTGAAGCTAAGAAATGGTTGAGAACACAACTAATTTTTCGCAATTCTGCTGCTCCAAACGCTTAACCAGAATGGCCTAGGGAAAAAATACACATACTGTTTTAATCGGGCGAGTTTCTACTTTCACAGGCAACAGGAATTTTTGGGTTAGGTCAATCCGTTCGCGAGATATGGGAGTTTGAAGCCAAGAAATGGTTGAGAAGGCAAAAAATTTTTCGCAATTCTGCTGCTTCAAACGCTTAACCAGAATGGCCTAGGGAAAAAACACACATACAGTTGTAATCGGACGAGTTTCTACTTCCACAGGCAACAGGAATTTTTAGGTTGGGTCAATCCGTTCGCGAGATATGGGAGTTTGAAGCCCAGAAATGGTTGAGAAGGCAAAAAATTTTTCGCAATTCTGCTGCTTCAAACACTTAACCAGAATGTCCTAGGGAAAAAACACACATACAGTTGTAATTGGACGAGTTTCTACTTTCAAATGCAATAGGAATTTTTGGGTTAGGTCAATCCGTTCGCGAGATACGAGAGTTTGAAGCTAAGAAATGGTTGAGAAGAGAACAAATTTTCCGCAATTCTGCTGCGCCAAACGCTTAACCAGAATGCCCTAGGGAAAAAATACACATACCGCTGTAATCGGGCGAGTTTCTACTTTCAGATGCAATAGGAATTTTTGGGTTAGGTCAATCCGTTCGCGAGATATGTGAGTTTGAAGCTACGAAATGGTTGAGAACACAACAAATTTTTCGCACTTCTGCTGCTCCAAACGCTTAACCAGCATGGCCTAGGGAAAAAATACACATACCGTTGTAATCGGGCAAGTCTCTACTTTCAGATGCAATAGGAATTTTTGGGTTAAGTCAATCCGTTCGCGAGATATGGGAGTTTGAAGCTAAGAAATGGTTGAGAAGACAACAAATTTTTCGCACTTCTGCTGCTGCAAACGCTTAACCAGAATGGCCTAGGGAAAAAATACACATACCGCTGTAATCGGGCGAGTTTCTACTTTCAGATGCAATAGGAATTTTTGGGTTAGGTCAATCCGTTCGCGAGATATGTGAGTTTGAAGCTACGAAATGGTTGAGAACACAACAAATTTTTCGCACTTCTGCTGCTCCAAACGCTTAACCAGCATGGCCTAGGGAAAAAATACACATACCGTTGGAATCGGGCGAGTCTCTACTTTCAGATGCAATAGGAATTTTTGGGTTAAGTCAATCCGTTCGCGAGATATGGGAGTTTGAAGCTAAGAAATGGTTGAGAAGACAACAAATTTTTCGCACTTCTGCTGCTGCAAACGCTTAACCAGAATGGCCTAGGGAAAAAATACACATACCGTTGTAATCGGGCCAGTTTCTACTTTCAGGTGCAATAGGAATTTTTGGGTTAGGTCAATCCGTTCGCGAGATATGGGAGTTTGAATCCAAGAAATGGTTGAGAAGGCAAAAAATTTTTCGCAATTCTGCTGCTTCAACCACTTAACCAGAATGGCCTAGGGAAAAAACACACATACAGCTGTAATCGGGCGAGTTTCTACTTTCAAATGCAATAGGAATTTTTGGGTTAGGTCAATCCGTTCGCGAGATATAAGAGTTTGAAGCTAAGAAATGGTTGAGAAGAGAACAAATTTTTCGCAATTCTGCTGCTCCAAACGCTTAACCAGAATGGCCTAGGGAAAAAATACACATACCGTTGTAATCGGGCGAGTTTCTACTTTCAGTGACAATAGGAATTTTTGGGTTAGGTCAATCCGTTCGCGAGATATGTGAGTTTGAAGCTAAGAAATGGTTGAGAACACAACTAATTTTTCGCAATTCTGCTGCTCCAAACGCTTAACCAGAATGGCCCAGGGAAAAAACACACATACAGTTGTAATCGGACGAGTTTCTACTTCCACACGCAACAGGAATTTTTGGGTTAGGTCAATCCGTTCGCGAGATATGGGAGTTTGAAGCCCAGAAATGGTTGAGAAGGCAAAAAATTTTTCGCAATTCTGCTGCTCTAAACGCTTAACCAGAATGGCGTAGGGAAAAAATACACATACCGCTGTAATCGGGCGAGTTTCTACTTTCAGATGCAATAGGAATTTTTTGGTTAGGTCAATCCGTTCGCGAGATATGGGAGTTTGAAGCCAAGAAATGGTTGAGAAGGCAAAAAATTTTTCGCAATTCTGCTACTTCAAACGCTTAACCAGAATGGCCTAGGGAAAAAACACACATACCGCTGTAATCGGGCGAGTTTCTATTTTCAAATGCAATAGGAATTTTTGGGTTAGGTCAATCCGTTCGCGAGATATGAGAGTTTGAAGCTAAGAAATGGTTGAGAAGAGAACAAATTTTTCGTAATTCTTCTGCTCCAAACGCTTAGCCAGAATGGCCTAGGGAAAAAATACACATAACGTTGTAATCGGGCGAGTTTCTACTTTCAGTTACAATAGGAATCTTTGGGTTAGGTCAATCCGTTTGCGAGATATGTGAGTTTGAAGCTAAGAAATGGTTGAGAACACAACAAATTTTTCGCACTTCTGCTGCTCCAAACGCTTAACCAGAATGGCCTAGGGAAAAAAAAACATACAGTTGTAATCTGGCGAGTTTCTACTTTCAGATGCAATAGGAATCGTTGGGTTGGGTCATTCCGTTCGCGACATGTGTGAGTTTGAAGCTAAGAAATGGTTGAGAACACAACAAGTTTTTCGCACTTCTGCTGCTCCAAACGCTTAACCAGACTGGCCTAGGGAAAAAACACACATACAGTTGTAACCGGACGAGTTTCTACTTTCACACGCAACAGGAATTTTTAGGTTAAGTCAATCCGTTCGCGAGATATGGGAGTTTGAAGCCAAGAAATGGTTGAGAAGGCAAAAAATTTTTCGCAATTCTGCTGCTTCAAACGCTTAACCAGAATGTCCTAGGGAAAAAACACACATACAGTTGTAATTGGACGAGTTTCTACTTTCAAATGCAATAGGAATTTTTGGGTTAGGTCAATCCGTTCGCGAGATATGAGAGTTTGAAGCTAAGAAATGGTTGAGAAGAGAACAAATTTTCCGCAATTCTGCTGCGCCAAACGCTTAACCAGAATGCCCTAGGGAAAAAATACACATACCGCTGTAATCGGGCGAGTTTCTACTTTCAGATGCAATAGGAATTTTTGGGTTAGGTCAATCCGTTCGCGAGATATGGGAGTTTGAAACCAAGAAATGGTTGAGAAGACAAAAAATTGTTCGCAATTCTGCCGCTTCAAACGCTTAACCAGAATGGCCTAGGGAAAAAACACACATACAGTTGTAATCGGACGAGTTGCTACTTTCAAATGCAATAGGAATTTTTGGGCTAGGTCAATCCGTTCGCGAGGTATGAGAGTTTGAAGCTAAGAAATGGTTGAGAAGAGAATAAATTTTTCGCAATTCTGCTGCTCCAAACGCTTAACCAGAATGGCCTAGGGAAAAAATACACATACCGTTGTAATCGGGCGAGTTTCTACTTTCAGTTACAATAGGAATCTTTGGGTTAGGTCAATCCGTTCGCGAGATATGTGAGTTTGAAGCTAAGAAATGGTTGAGAACACAACAAATTTTTCGCACTTCTGCTGCTCCAAACGCTTAACCAGAATGGCCTAGGGAAGAAATACACATACCGTTGTAATCGGGCGAGTCTCTACTTTCAGATGCAATAGGAATTTTTGGGTTAGGTCAATCCGTTCGCGAGATATGGGAGTTTGAAACCAAGAAATGGTTGAGAAGGCAAAAAATTTTTCGCAATTCTGCAGCTTCAAACGCTTAACCAGAGTGGCCTAGGGAAAAAATACACACACCGTTGTAATCGGGCGAGTTTCTACTTTCAGACGCAATAGGAATTTTTGGGTTAGGTCAATCCGTTCGCGAGATATGTGAGTTTGAAGCTAAGAAATGGTTGAGAACACAACAAATTTTTCGCACTTCTGCTGCTCCAAACGCTTAACCAGAATGGCCTAGGGCAAAAATACACATACCGTTGTAATCGGGCGAGTTTCTACTTTCAGTTACAATAGGAATTTTTGGGTTAGGTGAATCCGTTCGCGAGATATGGGAGTTTGAAGCCAAGAAATGGTTGAGAAGGCAAAAAATTGTTCGCAATTCTGCTGCTTCAAACGCTTAACCAGAATGGCCTAGGGAAAAAACACACATACAGTTGTAACCGGACGAGTTTCTACTTTCACACGCAACAGGAATTTTTAGGTTACGTCAATCCGTTCGCGAGATATGGGAGTTTGAAGCCAAGAAATGGTTGAGAAGGCAAAAAATTTTTCGCAATTCTGCTGCTTCAAACGCTTAACCAGAATGTCCTAGGGAAAAAACACACATACAGTTGTAATTGGACGAGTTTCTACTTTCAAATGCAATAGGAATTTTTGGGTTAGGTCAATCCGTTCGCGAGATATGAGAGTTTGAAGCTAAGAAATGGTTGAGAAGAGAACAAATTTTCCGCAATTCTGCTGCGCAAACGCTTAACCAGAATGCCCTAGGGAAAAAATACACATACCGCTGTAATCGGGCGAGTTTCTACTTTCAGATGCAATAGGAATTTTTGGGTTAGGTCAATCCGTTCGCGAGATATGGGAGTTTGAAGCCAAGAAATGGTTGAGAAGACAAAAAATTGTTCGCAATTCTGCCGCTTCAAACGCTTAACCAGAATGGCCTAGGGAAAAAACACACATACAGTTGTAATTGGACGAGTTGCTACTTTCAAATGCAATAGGAATTTTTGGGCTAGGTCAATCCGTTCGCGAGGTATGAGAGTTTGAAGCTAAGAAATGGTTGAGAAGAGAATAAATTTTTCGCAATTCTGCTGCTCCAAACGCTTAACCAGAATGGCCTAGGGAAAAAATACACATACCGTTGTAATCGGGCGAGTTTCTACTTTCAGTTACAATAGGAATCTTTGGGTTAGGTCAATCCGTTCGCGAGATATGTGAGTTTGAAGCTAAGAAATGGTTGAGAACACAACAAATTTTTCGCACTTCTGCTGCACCAAACGCTTAACCAGAATGGCCTAGGGAAGAAATACACATACCGTTGTAATCGGGTGAGTCTCTACTTTCAGATGCAATAGGAATTTTTGGGTTAAGTCAATCCGTTCGCGAGATATGGGAGTTTGAAGCTAAGAAATGGTTGAGAACACAACAAATTTTTCGCGCTTCTGCTGCTCCAAACGCTTAACCAGAATGGCCTAGGGAAAAAACACACATACAGCTGTAATCGGGCGAGTTTCTACTTTCAAATGCAATAGGAATTTTTGGGTTAGGTCAATCCGTTCGCGAGATATGTGAGTTTGAAGCTAAGAAATGGTTGAGAACACAACAAATTTTTCGCACTTCTGCTGCTCCAAACGCTTAACCAGAATGGCCTAGGGCAAAAATACACATACCGTTGTAATCGGGCGAGTTTCTACTTTCAGTTACAATAGGAATTTTTGGGTTAGGTGAATCCGTTCGCGAGATATGGGAGTTTGAAGCCAAGAAATGGTTGAGAAGGCAAAAAATTGTTCGCAATTCTGCTGCTTCAAACGCTTAACCAGAATGGCCTAGGGAAAAAACAGACATACAGTTGTAACCGGACGAGTTTCTACTTTCACACGCAACAGGAATTTTTAGGTTACGTCAATCCGTTCGCGAGATATGGGAGTTTGAAGCCAAGAAATGGTTGAGAAGGCAAAAAATTTTTCGCAATTCTGCTGCTTCAAACGCTTAACCAGAATGTCCTAGGGAAAAAACACACATACAGTTGTAATTGGACGAGTTTCTACTTTCAAATGCAATAGGAATTTTTGGGTTAGGTCAATCCGTTCGCGAGATATGAGAGTTTGAAGCTAAGAAATGGTTGAGAACACAACAAATTTTCCGCAATTCTGCTGCGCAAACGCTTAACCAGAATGCCCTAGGGAAAAAATACACATACCGCTGTAATCGGGCGAGTTTCTACTTTCAGATGCAATAGGAATTTTTGGGTTAGGTCAATCCGTTCGCGAGATATGGGAGTTTGAAGCCAAGAAATGGTTGAGAAGACAAAAAATTGTTCGCAATTCTGCCGCTTCAAACGCTTAACCAGAATGGCCTAGGGAAAAAACACACATACAGTTGTAATCGGACGAGTTGCTACTTTCAAATGCAATAGGAATTGTTGGGCTAGGTCAATCCGTTCGCGAGGTATGAGAGTTTGAAGCTAAGAAATGGTTGAGATGAGAATAAATTTTTCGCAATTCTGCTGCTCCAAACGCTTAACCAGAATGGCCTAGGGAAAAAATACACATACCGTTGTAATCGGGCGAGTTTCTACTTTCAGTTACAATAGGAATCTTTGGGTTAGGTCAATCCGTTCGCGAGATATGTGAGTTTGAAGCTAAGAAATGGTTGAGAACGCAACAAATTTTTCGCACTTCTGCTGCACCAAACGCTTAACCAGAATGGCCTAGGGAAGAAATACACATACCGTTGTAATCGGGTGAGTCTCTACTTTCAGATGCAATAGGAATTTTTGGGTTAAGTCAATCCGTTCGCGAGATATGGGAGTTTGAAGCTAAGAAATGGTTGAGAACACAACAAATTTTTCGCGCTTCTGCTGCTCCAAACGCTTAACCAGAATGGCCTAGGGAAAAAATACACATACCGTTGTAATCGGGCGAGTTTCTACTTTCAGTTACAATAGGAATCTTTGGGTTAGGTCAATCCGTTCGCGAGATATGTGAGTTTGAAGCTAAGAAATGGTTGAGAACGCAACAAATTTTTCGCACTTCTGCTGCACCAAACGCTTAACCAGAATGGCCTAGGGAAGAAATACACATACCGTTGTAATCGGGTGAGTCTCTACTTTCAGATGCAATAGGAATTTTTGGGTTAAGTCAATCCGTTCGCGAGATATGGGAGTTTGAAGCTAAGAAATGGTTGAGAACACAACAAATTTTTCGCGCTTCTGCTGCTCCAAACGCTTAACCAGAATGGCCTAGGGAAAAAATACACATACCGTTGTAATCGGGCCAGTTTCTACTTTCAGGTGCAATAGGAATTTTTGGGTTAGGTCAATCCGTTCGCGAGATATGAGAGTTTGAAGCTAAGAAATGGTTGAGAAGAGAACAAATTTTTCGCAATTCTGCTGCTCCAAACGCTTAACCAGAATGGCCTAGGGAAAAAATACACATACCGTTGTAATCGGGCGAGTTTCTACTTTCAGTGACAATAGGAATTTTTGGGTTAGGTCAATCCGTTCGCGAGATATGTGAGTTTGAAGCTAAGAAATGGTTGAGAACACAACTAATTTTTCGCAATTCTGCTGCTCCAAACGCTTAACCAGAATGGCCTAGGGAAAAAATACACATACTGTTTTAATCGGGCG
Organism: Ptiloglossa arizonensis; assembly: GCF_051014685.1. NCBI lineage: Eukaryota > Metazoa > Arthropoda > Insecta > Hymenoptera > Colletidae > Ptiloglossa > Ptiloglossa arizonensis. The sequence goes on along the minus strand of NW_027478882.1, from coordinate 162,769 downwards.
GGTTTCTACTTTCACAGGCAACAGGAATGTTTGGGTTAGGTCAATCCGTTCGCGAGATATGGGAGTTTGAAGCCAAGAAATGGTTGAGAAGGCAAAAAATTTTTCGCAATTCTGCTGCTTCAAACGCTTAACCAGAATGGCCTAGGGAAAAAACACACATACAGTTGTAATTGGACGAGTTTCTACTTTCAAATGCAATAGGAATTTTTGGGTTAGGTCAATCCGTTCGCGAGATACGAGAGTTTGAAGCTAAGAAATGGTTGAGAAGAGAACAAATTTTCCGCACTTCTGCTGCTCCAAACGCTTAACCAGAATGGCCTAGGGAAAAAAAAACATACCGTTGTAATCTGGCGAGTTTCTACTTTCAGATGCAATAGGAATCGTTGGGTTGGGTCAATCCGTTCGCGACATGTGTGAGTTTGAAGCTAAGAAATGGTTGAGAACACAACAAGTTTTTCGCACTTCTGCTGCTCCAAACGCTTAACCAGACTGGCCTAGGGAAAAAACACACATACAGTTGTAACCGGACGAGTTTCTACTTTCACACGCAACAGGAATTTTTAGGTTAAGTCAATCCGTTCGCGAGATATGGGAGTTTGAAGCCAAGAAATGGTTGAGAAGGCAAAAAATTTTTCGCAATTCTGCTGCTTCAAACGCTTAACCAGAATGTCCTAGGGAAAAAACACACATACAGTTGTATTTGGACGAGTTTCTACTTTCAAATGCAATAGGAATTTTTGGGTTAGGTCAATCCGTTCGCGAGATATGAGAGTTTGAAGCTAAGAAATGGTTGAGAAGAGAACAAATTTTCCGCAATTCTGCTGCGCCAAACGCTTAACCAGAATGCCCTAGGGAAAAAATACACATACCGCTGTAATCGGGCGAGTTTCTACTTTCAGATGCAATAGGAATTTTTGGGTTAGGTCAATCCGTTCGCGAGATATGGGAGTTTGAAGCCAAGAAATGGTTGAGAAGACAAAAAATTGTTCGCAATTCTGCCGCTTCAAACGCTTAACCAGAATGGCCTAGGGAAAAAACACACATACAGTTGTAATCGGACGAGTTGCTACTTTCAAATGCAATAGGAATTTTTGGGCTAGGTCAATCCGTTCGCGAGGTATGAGAGTTTGAAGCTAAGAAATGGTTGAGAAGAGAATAAATTTTTCGCAATTCTGCTGCTCCAAACGCTTAACCAGAATGGCCTAGGGAAAAAATACACATACCGTTGTAATCGGGCGAGTTTCTACTTTCAGTTACAATAGGAATCTTTGGGTTAGGTCAATCCGTTCGCGAGATATGTGAGTTTGAAGCTAAGAAATGGTTGAGAACACAACAAATTTTTCGCACTTCTGCTGCTCCAAACGCTTAACCAGAATGGCCTAGGGAAGAAATACACATACCGTTGTAATCGGGCCAGTTTCTACTTTCAGGTGCAATAGGAATTTTTGGGTTAGGTCAATCCGTTCGCGAGATATGAGAGTTTGAAGCTAAGAAATGGTTGAGAAGAGAACAAATTTTTCGCAATTCTGCTGCTCCAAACGCTTAACCAGAATGGCCTAGGGAAAAAATACACATACCGTTGTAATCGGGCGAGTTTCTACTTTCAGTGACAATAGGAATTTTTGGGTTAGGTCAATCCGTTCGCGAGATATGTGAGTTTGAAGCTAAGAAATGGTTGAGAACACAACTAATTTTTCGCAATTCTGCTGCTCCAAACGCTTAACCAGAATGGCCTAGGGAAAAAATACACATACTGTTTTAATCGGGCGAGTTTCTACTTTCACAGGCAACAGGAATTTTTGGGTTAGGTCAATCCGTTCGCGAGATATGGGAGTTTGAAGCCAAGAAATGGTTGAGAAGGCAAAAAATTTTTCGCAATTCTGCTGCTTCAAACGCTTAACCAGAATGGCCTAGGGAAAAAACACACATACAGTTGTAATCGGACGAGTTTCTACTTCCACAGGCAACAGGAATTTTTAGGTTGGGTCAATCCGTTCGCGAGATATGGGAGTTTGAAGCCCAGAAATGGTTGAGAAGGCAAAAAATTTTTCGCAATTCTGCTGCTTCAAACGCTTAACCAGAATGTCCTAGGGAAAAAACACACATACAGTTGTAATTGGACGAGTTTCTACTTTCAAATGCAATAGGAATTTTTGGGTTAGGTCAATCCGTTCGCGAGATACGAGAGTTTGAAGCTAAGAAATGGTTGAGAAGAGAACAAATTTTCCGCAATTCTGCTGCGCCAAACGCTTAACCAGAATGCCCTAGGGAAAAAATACACATACCGCTGTAATCGGGCGAGTTTCTACTTTCAGATGCAATAGGAATTTTTGGGTTAGGTCAATCCGTTCGCGAGATATGTGAGTTTGAAGCTACGAAATGGTTGAGAACACAACAAATTTTTCGCACTTCTGCTGCTCCAAACGCTTAACCAGCATGGCCTAGGGAAAAAATACACATACCGTTGTAATCGGGCAAGTCTCTACTTTCAGATGCAATAGGAATTTTTGGGTTAAGTCAATCCGTTCGCGAGATATGGGAGTTTGAAGCTAAGAAATGGTTGAGAAGACAACAAATTTTTCGCACTTCTGCTGCTGCAAACGCTTAACCAGAATGGCCTAGGGAAAAAATACACATACCGCTGTAATCGGGCGAGTTTCTACTTTCAGATGCAATAGGAATTTTTGGGTTAGGTCAATCCGTTCGCGAGATATGTGAGTTTGAAGCTACGAAATGGTTGAGAACACAACAAATTTTTCGCACTTCTGCTGCTCCAAACGCTTAACCAGCATGGCCTAGGGAAAAAATACACATACCGTTGGAATCGGGCGAGTCTCTACTTTCAGATGCAATAGGAATTTTTGGGTTAAGTCAATCCGTTCGCGAGATATGGGAGTTTGAAGCTAAGAAATGGTTGAGAAGACAACAAATTTTTCGCACTTCTGCTGCTGCAAACGCTTAACCAGAATGGCCTAGGGAAAAAATACACATACCGTTGTAATCGGGCCAGTTTCTACTTTCAGGTGCAATAGGAATTTTTGGGTTAGGTCAATCCGTTCGCGAGATATGGGAGTTTGAATCCAAGAAATGGTTGAGAAGGCAAAAAATTTTTCGCAATTCTGCTGCTTCAACCACTTAACCAGAATGGCCTAGGGAAAAAACACACATACAGCTGTAATCGGGCGAGTTTCTACTTTCAAATGCAATAGGAATTTTTGTGTTAGGTCAATCCGTTCGCGAGATATAAGAGTTTGAAGCTAAGAAATGGTTGAGAAGAGAACAAATTTTTCGCAATTCTGCTGCTCCAAACGCTTAACCAGAATGGCCTAGGGAAAAAATACACATACCGTTGTAATCGGGCGAGTTTCTACTTTCAGTGACAATAGGAATTTTTGGGTTAGGTCAATCCGTTCGCGAGATATGTGAGTTTGAAGCTAAGAAATGGTTGAGAACACAACTAATTTTTCGCAATTCTGCTGCTCCAAACGCTTAACCAGAATGGCCCAGGGAAAAAACACACATACAGTTGTAATCGGACGAGTTTCTACTTCCACACGCAACAGGAATTTTTGGGTTAGGTCAATCCGTTCGCGAGATATGGGAGTTTGAAGTCCAGAAATGGTTGAGAAGGCAAAAAATTTTTCGCAATTCTGCTGCTCTAAACGCTTAACCAGAATGGCGTAGGGAAAAAATACACATACCGCTGTAATCGGGCGAGTTTCTACTTTCAGATGCAATAGGAATTTTTTGGTTAGGTCAATCCGTTCGCGAGATATGGGAGTTTGAAGCCAAGAAATGGTTGAGAAGGCAAAAAATTTTTCGCAATTCTGCTACTTCAAACGCTTAACCAGAATGGCCTAGGGAAAAAACACACATACCGCTGTAATCGGGCGAGTTTCTATTTTCAAATGCAATAGGAATTTTTGGGTTAGGTCAATCCGTTCGCGAGATATGAGAGTTTGAAGCTAAGAAATGGTTGAGAAGAGAACAAATTTTTCGCAATTCTTCTGCTCCAAACGTTTAGCCAGAATGGCCTAGGGAAAAAATACACATAACGTTGTAATCGGGCGAGTTTCTACTTTCAGTTACAATAGGAATCTTTGGGTTAGGTCAATCCGTTTGCGAGATATGTGAGTTTGAAGCTAAGAAATGGTTGAGAACACAACAAATTTTTCGCACTTCTGCTGCTCCAAACGCTTAACCAGAATGGCCTAGGGGAAAAAAAACATACAGTTGTAATCTGGCGAGTTTCTACTTTCAGATGCAATAGGAATCGTTGGGTTGGGTCATTCCGTTCGCGACATGTGTGAGTTTGAAGCTAAGAAATGGTTGAGAACACAACAAGTTTTTCGCACTTCTGCTGCTCCAAACGCTTAACCAGACTGGCCTAGGGAAAAAACACACATACAGTTGTAACCGGACGAGTTTCTACTTTCACACGCAACAGGAATTTTTAGGTTAAGTCAATCCGTTCGCGAGATATGGGAGTTTGAAGCCAAGAAATGGTTGAGAAGGCAAAAAATTTTTCGCAATTCTGCTGCTTCAAACGCTTAACCAGAATGTCCTAGGGAAAAAACACACATACAGTTGTAATTGGACGAGTTTCTACTTTCAAATGCAATAGGAATTTTTGGGTTAGGTCAATCCGTTCGCGAGATATGAGAGTTTGAAGCTAAGAAATGGTTGAGAAGAGAACAAATTTTCCGCAATTCTGCTGCGCCAAACGCTTAACCAGAATGCCCTAGGGAAAAAATACACATACCGCTGTAATCGGGCGAGTTTCTACTTTCAGATGCAATAGGAATTTTTGGGTTAGGTCAATCCGTTCGCGAGATATGGGAGTTTGAAACCAAGAAATGGTTGAGAAGACAAAAAATTGTTCGCAATTCTGCCGCTTCAAACGCTTAACCAGAATGGCCTAGGGAAAAAACACACATACAGTTGTAATCGGACGAGTTGCTACTTTCAAATGCAATAGGAATTTTTGGGCTAGGTCAATCCGTTCGCGAGGTATGAGAGTTTGAAGCTAAGAAATGGTTGAGAAGAGAATAAATTTTTCGCAATTCTGCTGCTCCAAACGCTTAACCAGAATGGCCTAGGGAAAAAATACACATACCGTTGTAATCGGGCGAGTTTCTACTTTCAGTTACAATAGGAATCTTTGGGTTAGGTCAATCCGTTCGCGAGATATGTGAGTTTGAAGCTAAGAAATGGTTGAGAACACAACAAATTTTTCGCACTTCTGCTGCTCCAAACGCTTAACCAGAATGGCCTAGGGAAGAAATACACATACCGTTGTAATCGGGCGAGTCTCTACTTTCAGGTGCAATAGGAATTTTTGGGTTAAGTCAAATACGTTCGCGAGATATGGGAGTTTGAAGCTAAGAAATGGTTGAGAAGACAACAAATTTTTCGCGCTTCTGCTGCTCCAAACGCTTAACCAGAATGGCCTAGGGAAAAAATACACATACCGTTGTAATCGGGCCAGTTTCTACTTTCAGGTGCAATAGGAATTTTTGGGTTAGGTCAATCCGTTCGCGAGATATGAGAGTTTGAAGCTAAGAAATGGTTGAGAAGAGAACAAATTTTTCGCAATTCTGCTGCTCCAAACGCTTAACCAGAATGGCCTAGGGAAAAAATACACATACCGTTGTAATCGGGCGAGTTTCTACTTTCAGTGACAATAGGAATTTTTGGGTTAGGTCAATCCGTTCGCGAGATATGTGAGTTTGAAGCTAAGAAATGGTTGAGAACACAACTAATTTTTCGCAATTCTGCTGCTCCAAACGCTTAACCAGAATGGTCTAGGGAAAAAATACACATACTGTTTTAATCGGGCGAGTTTCTACTTTCACAGGCAACAGGAATTTTTGGGTTAGGTCAATCCGTTCGCGAGATATGGGAGTTTGAAGCCAAGAAATGGTTGAGAAGGCAAAAAATTTTTCGCAATTCTGCTGCTTCAAACGCTTAACCAGAATGACCTAGGGAAAAAACACACGTACAGTTGTAATCGGACGAGTTTCTACTTCCACACGCAACAGGAATTTTTAGGTTGGGTCAATCCGTTCGCGAGATATGGGAGTTTGAAGCCCAGAAATGGTTGAGAAGGCAAAAAATTTTTCGCAATTCTGCTGCTTCAAACGCTTAACCAGAATGTCCTAGGGAAAAAACACACATACAGTTGTAATTGGACGAGTTTCTACTTTCAAATGCAATAGGAATTTTTGGGTTAGGTCAATCCGTTCGCGAGATATGAGAGTTTGAAGCTAAGAAATGGTTGAGAAGAGAACAAATTTTCCGCAATTCTGCTGCGCCAAACGCTTAACCAGAATGCCCTAGGGAAAAAATACACATACCGCTGTAATCGGGCGAGTTTCTACTTTCAGATGCAATAGGAATTTTTGGGTTAGGTCAATCCGTTCGCGAGATATGTGAGTTTGAAGCTACGAAATGGTTGAGAACACAACAAATTTTTCGCACTTCTGCTGCTCCAAACGCTTAACCAGCATGGCCTAGGGAAAAAATACACATACCGTTGTAATCGGGCGAGTCTCTACTTTCAGATGCAATAGGAATTTTTGGGTTAAGTCAATCCGTTCGCGAGATATGAGAGTTTGAAGCTAAGAAATGGTTGAGAAGAGAACAAATTTTTCGCAATTCTGCTGCTCCAAACGCTTAACCAGAATGGCCTAGGGAAAAAATACACATACCGTTGTAATCGGGCGAGTTTCTACTTTCAGTGACAATAGGAATTTTTGGGTTAGGTCAATCCGTTCGCGAGATATGGGAGTTTGAAGCTAAGAAATGGTTGAGAAGACAACAAATTTTTCGCACTTCTGCTGCTGCAAACGCTTAACCAGAATGGCCTAGGGAAAAAATACACATACCGTTGTAATCGGGCCAGTTTCTACTTTCAGGTGCAATAGGAATTTTTGGGTTAGGTCAATCTGTTCGCGAGATATGGGAGTTTGAATCCAAGAAATGGTTGAGAAGGCAAAAAATTTTTCGCAATTCTGCTGCTTCAACCACTTAACCAGAATGGCCTAGGGAAAAAACACACATACAGCTGTAATCGGGCGAGTTTCTACTTTCAAATGCAATAGGAATTTTTGGGTTAGGTCAATCCGTTCGCGTGATATGAGAGTTTGAAGCTAAGAAATGGTTGAGAAGAGAACAAATTTTTCGCAATTCTGCTGCTCCAAACGCTTAACCAGAATGGCCTAGGGAAAAAATACACATACCGTTGTAATCGGGCGAGTTTCTACTTTCAGTGACAATAGGAATTTTTGGGTTAGGTCAATCCGTTCGCGAGATATGTGAGTTTGAAGCTAAGAAATGGTTGAGAACACAACTAATTTTTCGCAATTCTGCTGCTCCAAACGCTTAACCAGAATGGCCTAGGGAAAAAACACACATACAGTTGTAATCGGACGAGTTTCTACTTCCACACGCAACAGGAATTTTTGGGTTAGGTCAATCCGTTCGCGAGATATGGGAGTTTGAAGCCCAGAAATGGTTGAGAAGGCAAAAAATTTTTCGCAATTCTGCTGCTCCTAACGCTTAACCAGAATGGCCTAGGGAAAAAACACACATACAGTTGTAATCGGACGAGTTGCTACTTTCAAATGCAATAGGAATTTTTGGACAAGGTCAATCCGTTCGCGAGATATGAGAGTTTGAAGCTAAGAAATGGTTGAGAAGAGAACAAATTTTTCGCAATTCTGCTGCTCTAAACGCTTAACCAGAATGGCCTAGGGAAAAAATACACATACCGTTGTAATCTGGCGAGTTTCTACTTTCAGATGCAATAGGAATCGTTGGGTTGGGTCAATCCGTTCGCGACATGTGTGAGTTTGAAGCTAAGAAATGGTTGAGAACACAACAAGTTTTTCGCACTTCTGCTGCTCCAAACGCTTAACCAGACTGGCCTAGGGCAAAAACACACATACCGTTGCAATCGGGCGAGTTTCTACTTTCAGTTACAATAGGAATTTTTGGGTTAGGTCAATCCGTTCGCGAGATATGGGAGTTTGAAGCCAAGAAATGGTTGAGAAGGCAAAAAATTTTTCGCAATTCTGCTGCTTCAAACGCTTAACCAGAATGGCCTAGGGAAAAAACACACATACAGTTTTAATCGGACGAGTTTCTACTTTCACACGCAGCAGGAATTTTTGGGTTAGGTCAATCCGTTCGCGAGATATGGGAGTTTGGATCCAAGAAATGGTTGAGAAGGCAAAAAATTTTTCGCAATTCTGCTGCTTCAAACGCTTAACCAGAATGTCCTGGGGAAAAACACACATACAGTTGTAATCGGACGAGTTTCTACTTTCAAATGCAATAGGAATTTTTGGGTTAGGTCAATCCGTTTGCGGGATATGAGAGTTTGAAGCTAAGAAATGGTTGAGAAGAGAAAAAATTTTTCGCAATTCTGCTGCTCCAAACGCTTAACCAGAATGCCCTAGGGAAAAAATACACATACCGCTGTAATCGGGCGAGTTTCTACTTTCAGATGCAATAGGAATTTTTGGGTTAGGTCAATCCGTTCGCGAGATATGGGAGTTTGAAGCCAAGAAATTGTTGAGAAGGATAAATTTTTCGCAATTCTGCTGCTCTAAACGCTTAACCAGAATGGCGTAGGGAAAAAATACACATACCGCTGTAATCGGGCGAGTTTCTACTTTCAGATGCAATAGGAATTTTTTGGTTAGGTCAATCCGTTCGCGACATATGGGAGTTTGAAGCCAAGAAATGGTTGAGAAGGCAAAAAATTTTTCGCAATTCTGCTGCTCCAAACGCTTAACTAGAATGGCCTAGGGAAAAAATACACATACCGTTGTAATTGGGCGAGCTTCTACTTTCAGACGCAACAGGAATTTTTGTGTTAGGTCAATCCGTTCGCCAGATATGGGAGTTTGAAGCCAAGAAATGGTTGAGAAGGCAAAAAATTTTTCGCAATTCTGCTGCTCCAAACGCTTAACCAGAATGGCCTAGGGAAAAATACACATACCGTTGTAATCTGGCGAGTTTCTACTTTCAGATGCAATAGGAATCGTTGGGTTGGGTCAATCCGTTCGCGAGATGTGTGAGTTTGAAGCTAAGAAATGGTTGAGAACACAACAAGTTTTTCGCACTTCTGCTGCTTCAAACGCTTAACCAGAATGGCCTAGGGAAAAAACACACATACAGTTGTAATCGGACGAGTTGCTACTTTCAAATGCAATAGGAATTTTTGGACTAGGTCAATCCGTTCGCGAGATATGAGAGTTTGAAGCTAAGAAATGGTTGAGAAGAGAACAAATTTTTCGCAATTCTGCTGCTCTAAACGCTTAACCAGAATGGCGTAGGGAAAAAATACACATACCGCTGTAATCGGGCGAGTTTCTACTTTCAGATGCAATAGGAATTTTTTGGTTAGGTCAATCCGTTCGCGAGATATGGGAGTTTGAAGCCAAGAAATGGTTGAGAAGGCAAAAAATATTTCGCAATTCTGCTGCTTCAAACGCTTAACCAGAATGGCCTAGGGAAAAAACACACATACAGTTGTAATCGGACGAGTTTCTACTTCCACACGCAACAGGAATTTTTGGGTTAGGTCAATCCGTTCGCGAGATATGGGAGTTTGAAGCCCAGAAATGGTTGAGAAGGCAAAAAATTTTTCGCAATTCTGCTGCTTCTAACGCTTAACCAGAATGGCCTAGGGAAAAAACACACATACAGTTGTAATCGGACGAGTTGCTACTTTCAAATGCAATAGGAATTTTTGGGCTAGGCAATCCGTTCGCGAGATATGAGAGTTTGAAGCTAAGAAATGGTTGAGAAGAGAACAAATTTTTTGCAATTCTGCTGCTCTAAACGCTTAACCAGAATGGCGTAGGGAAAAAACACACATACCGCTGTAATCGGGCGAGTTTCTACTTTCAGATGCAATAGGAATATTTTGTTTAGGTCAATCCGTTCGCGAGATATGGGAGTTTGAAGCCAAGAAATGGTTGAGAAGGCAAAAAATTTTTCGCAATTCTGCTACTTCAAACGCTTAACCAGAATGGCCTAGGGAAAAAACACACATACAGCTGTAATCGGGCGAGTTTCTACTTTCAAATGCAATAGGAATTTTTGGGTTAGGTCAATCCGTTCGCGAGATATGAGAGTTTGAAGCTAAGAAATGGTTGAGAAGAGAACAAATTTTTCGCAATTCTTCTGCTCCAAACGCTTAGCCAGAATGGCCTAGGGAAAAAATACACATACCGTTGTAATCGGGCGAGTTTCTACTTTCAGTTACAATAGGAATCTTTGGGTTAGGTCAATCCGTTTGCGAGATATGTGAGTTTGAAGCTAAGAAATGGTTGAGAACACAACAAATTTTTCGCACTTCTGCTGCTCCAAACGCTTAACCAGAATGGCCTAGGGAAAAAATACACATACCGTTGTAATCGGGCGTGTTTCTACTTTCACACGCAACAGGAATTTTTGGGTTAGGTCAATCCGTTCGCGAGATATGGGAGTTTGAAGCCAAGAAATGGTTGAAAAGGCAAAAAATTTTTCGCAATTCTGCTGCTTCAAAGGCTTAACCAGAATGGCCTAGGGAAAAAACACACATACAGTTGTAATCGGACGAGTTTCTACTTTCACACGCAGCAGGAATTTTTGGGTTAGGTCAATCCGTTCGCGAGATATGGGAGTTTGAAGCCAAGAAATGGTTGAGAAGGATAAATTTTTCGCAATTCTGCTGCTTCAAACGCTTAACCAGAATGTCCTAGGGAAAAACACACATACAGTTGTAATCGGACGAGTTTCTACTTTCAAATGCAATAGGAATTTTTGGGTTAGGTCAATCCGTTCGCGAGATATGAGAGTTTGAAGCTAAGAAATGGTTGAGAAGAGAACAAATTTTTCGCAATTCTGCTGCTCCAAACGCTTAACCAGAATGCCCTAGGGAAAAAATACACATAACGCTGTAATCGGGCGAGTTTCTACTTTCAGATGCAATAGGAATTTTTGGGTTAGGTCAATCCGTTCGCGAGATATGGGAGTTTGAAGCCAAGAAATGGTTGAGAAGGATAAATTTTTCGCAATTCTGCTGCTCTAAACGCTTAACCAGAATGGCGTAGGGAAAAAATACACATACCGCTGTAATCGGGCGAGTTTCTACTTTCAGATGCAATAGGAATTTTTTGGTTAGGTCAATCCGTTCGCGAGATATGGGAGTTTGAAGCCAAGAAATGGTTGAGAAGGCAAAAAATTTTTCGCAATTCTGCTGCTTCAAACGCTTAACCAGAATGGCCTAGGGAAAAAACACACATACAGTTGTAATCGGACGAGTTTCTACTTTCACACGCAGCAGGAATTTTTGGGTTAGGTCAATCCGTTCGGGAGATATGTGAGTTTGAAGCTAAGAAATGGTAGAGAACACACCTAATTTTTCGCAATTCTGCTGCTCCAAACGCTTAACCAGAATGGCCTAGGGAAAAAATACAGATACTGTTTTAATCGGGCGAGTTTCTACTTTCACAGGCAACAGGAATTTTTGGGTTAGGTCAATCCGTTCGCGAGATATGGGAGTTTGAAGCCAAGAAATGGTTGAGAAGGCAAAAAATTTTTCGCAATTCTGCTGCTTCAAACGCTTAACCAGAATGGCCTAGGGAAAAAACACACATACAGTTGTAATCGGACGAGTTTCTACTTCCACACGCAACAGGAATTTTTGGGTTAGGTCAATCCGTTCGCGAGATATGGGAGTTTGAAGCCCAGAAATGGTTGAGAAGGCAAAAAATTTTTCGCAATTCTGCTGCTCCTAACGCTTAACCAGAATGGCCTAGGGAAAAAACGCACATACAGTTGTAATCGGACGAGTTGCTACTTTCAAATGCAATAGGAATTTTTGGACTAGGTCAATCCGTTCGCGAGATATGAGAGTTTGAAGCTAAGAAATGGTTGAGAAGAGAACAAATTTTTCGCAATTCTGCTGCTCTAAACGCTTAACCAGAATGGCCTAGGGAAAAAATACACATACCGTTGTAATCGGGCGAGTTTCTACTTTCAGTTACAATAGGAATCTTTGGGGTAGGTCAATCCGTTTGCGAGATATGTGAGTTTGAAGCTAAGAAATGGTTGAGAACACAACAAATTTTTCGCACTTCTGCTGCTCCAAACGCTTAACCAGAATGGCCTAGGGAAAAACACACATACAGTTGTAATCGGACGAGTTTCTACTTTCAAATGCAATAGGAATTTTTGGGTTAGGTCAATCCGTTCGCGAGATATGGGAGTTTGAAGCCAAGAAATGGTTGAAAAGGCAAAAAATTTTTCGCAATTCTGCTGCTTCAAACGCTTAACCAGAATGGCCTAGGGAAAAAACACACATACAGTTGTAATCGGACGGGTTTCTACTTTCACACGCAGCAGGAATTTTTGGGTTAGGTCAATCCGTTCGCGAGATATGGGAGTTTGGAGCCAAGAAATGGTTGAGAAGGCAAAAAATTTTTCGCAATTCTGCTGCTTCAAACGCTTAACCAGAATGTCCTAGGGAAAAACACACATACAGTTGTAATCGGACGAGTTTCTACTTTCAAATGCAATAGGAATTTTTGGGTTAGGTCAATCCGTTCGCGAGATATGAGAGTTTGAAGCTAAGAAATGGTTGAGAAGAGAACAAATTTTTCGCAATTCTGCTGCTCCAAACGCTTAACCAGAATGCCCTAGGGAAAAAATACACATACCGCTGTAATCGGGCGAGTTTCTACTTTCAGATGCAATAGGAATTTTTGGGTTAGGTCAATCCGTTCGCGAGATATGGGAGTTTGAAGCCAAGAAATTGTTGAGAAGGATAAATTTTTCGCAATTCTGCTGCTCTAAACGCTTAACCAGAATGGCGTAGGGAAAAAATACACATACCGCTGTAATCGGGCGAGTTTCTACTTTCAGATGCAATAGGAATTTTTTGGTTAGGTCAATCCGTTCGCGACATATGGGAGTTTGAAGCCAAGAAATGGTTGAGAAGGCAAAAAATTTTTCGCAATTCTGCTGCTCCAAACGCTTAACTAGAATGGCCTAGGGAAAAAATACACATACCGTTGTAATTGGGCGAGTTTCTACTTTCAGACGCAACAGGAATTTTTGTGTTAGGTCAATCCGTTCGCCAGATATGGGAGTTTGAAGCCAAGAAATGGTTGAGAAGGCAAAAAATTTTTCGCAATTCTGCTGCTCCAAACGCTTAACCAGAATGGCCTAGGGAAAAATACACATACCGTTGTAATCTGGCGAGTTTCTACTTTCAGATGCAATAGGAATCGTTGGGTTGGGTCAATCCGTTCGCGAGATGTGTGAGTTTGAAGCTAAGAAATGGTTGAGAACACAACAAGTTTTTCGCACTTCTGCTGCTTCAAACGCTTAACCAGAATGGCCTAGGGAAAAAACACACATACAGTTGTAATCGGACGAGTTGCTACTTTCAAATGCAATAGGAATTTTTGGACTAGGTCAATCCGTTCGCGAGATATGAGAGTTTGAAGCTAAGAAATGGTTGAGAAGAGAACAAATTTTTCGCAATTCTGCTGCTCTAAACGCTTAACCAGAATGGCGTAGGGAAAAAATACACATACCGCTGTAATCGGGCGAGTTTCTACTTTCAGATGCAATAGGAATTTTTTGGTTAGGTCAATCCGTTCGCGAGATATGGGAGTTTGAAGCCAAGAAATGGTTGAGAAGGCAAAAAATATTTCGCAATTCTGCTGCTTCAAACGCTTAACCAGAATGGCCTAGGGAAAAAACACACATACAGTTGTAATCGGACGAGTTTCTACTTCCACACGCAACAGGAATTTTTGGGTTAGGTCAATCCGTTCGCGAGATATGGGAGTTTGAAGCCCAGAAATGGTTGAGAAGGCAAAAAATTTTTCGCAATTCTGCTGCTTCTAACGCTTAACCAGAATGGCCTAGGGAAAAAACACACATACAGTTGTAATCGGACGAGTTGCTACTTTCAAATGCAATAGGAATTTTTGGACTAGGTCAATCCGTTCGCGAGATATGAGAGTTTGAAGCTAAGAAATGGTTGAGAAGAGAACAAATTTTTCGCAATTCTGCTGCTCTAAACGCTTAACCAGAATGGCGTAGGGAAAAATACACATACCGCTGTAATCGGGCGAGTTTCTACTTTCAGATGCAATAGGAATTTTTTGGTTAGGTCAATCCGTTCGCGAGATATGGGAGTTTGAAGCCAAGAAATGGTTGAGAAGGCAAAAAATATTTCGCAATTCTGCTGCTTCAAACGCTTAACCAGAATGGCCTAGGGAAAAAACACACATACAGTTGTAATCGGACGAGTTTCTACTTCCACACGCAACAGGAATTTTTGGGTTAGGTCAATCCGTTCGCGAGATATGGGAGTTTGAAGCCCAGAAATGGTTGAGAAGGCAAAAAATTTTTCGCAATTCTGCTGCTTCTAACGCTTAACCAGAATGGCCTAGGGAAAAAACACACATACAGTTGTAATCGGACGAGTTGCTACTTTCAAATGCAATAGGAATTTTTGGGCTAGGCAATCCGTTCGCGAGATATGAGAGTTTGAAGCTAAGAAATGGTTGAGAAGAGAACAAATTTTTTGCAATTCTGCTGCTCTAAACGCTTAACCAGAATGGCGTAGGGAAAAAACACACATACCGCTGTAATCGGGCGAGTTTCTACTTTCAGATGCAATAGGAATATTTTGTTTAGGTCAATCCGTTCGCGAGATATGGGAGTTTGAAGCCAAGAAATGGTTGAGAAGGCAAAAAATTTTTCGCAATTCTGCTACTTCAAACGCTTAACCAGAATGGCCTAGGGAAAAAACACACATACAGCTGTAATCGGGCGAGTTTCTACTTTCAAATGCAATAGGAATTTTTGGGTTAGGTCAATCCGTTCGCGAGATATGAGAGTTTGAAGCTAAGAAATGGTTGAGAAGAGAACAAATTTTTCGCAATTCTTCTGCTCCAAACGCTTAGCCAGAATGGCCTAGGGAAAAAATACACATACCGTTGTAATCGGGCGAGTTTCTACTTTCAGTTACAATAGGAATCTTTGGGTTAGGTCAATCCGTTTGCGAGATATGTGAGTTTGAAGCTAAGAAATGGTTGAGAACACAACAAATTTTTCGCACTTCTGCTGCTCCAAACGCTTAACCAGAATGGCCTAGGGAAAAAATACACATACCGTTGTAATCGGGCGTGTTTCTACTTTCACACGCAACAGGAATTTTTGGGTTAGGTCAATCCGTTCGCGAGATATGAGAGTTTGAAGCCAAGAAATGGTTGAGAAGGCAAAAAATATTTCGCAATTCTGCTGCTCCTAACGCTTAACCAGAATGGCCTAGGGAAAAAACACACATACAGTTGTAATCGGACGAGTTTCTACTTCCACACGCAACACGAATTTTTGGGTTAGGTCAATCCGTTCGCGAGATATGGGAGTTTGAAGCCCAGAAATGGTTGAGAAGGCAAAAAATTTTTCGCAATTCTGCTGCTTCTAACGCTTAACCAGAATGGCCTAGGGAAAAAACACACATACAGTTGTAATCGGACGAGTTGCTACTTTCAAATGCAATAGGAATTTTTGGGCTAGGCAACCCGTTCGCGAGAAACGAGAGTTTGAAGCTAAGAAATGGTTGAGAAGAGAACAAATTTTTCGCAATTCTGCTGCTCTAAACGCTTAACCAGAATAGCGTGGGGAAATAATACACATACCGCTGTAATCGGGCGAGTTTCTACTTTCAGATGCAATAGGAATATTTTGGTTAGGTCAATGCGTTCGCGGGATATGGGAGTTTGAAGCCAAGAAATGGTTGAGAAGGCAAAAAATTTTTCGCAATTCTGCTACTTCAAACGCTTAATCAGAATGGCCTAGGGAAAAAACACACATACAGCTGTAATCGGGCGAGTTTCTACTTTCAAATGCAATAGGAATTTTTGGGTTAGGTCAATCCGTTCGCGAGATATGAGAGTTTGAAGCTAAGAAATAGTTGAGAAGAGAACAAATTTTTCGCAATTCTTCTGCTCCAAACGCTTAGCCAGAATGGCCTAGGGAAAAAATACACATACCGTTGTAATCGGGCGAGTTTCTACTTTCAGTTACAATAGGAATCGTTGGGTTGGGTCAATCCGTTCGCGACATGTGTGAGTTTGAAGCTAAGAAATGGTTGAGAACACAACAAGTTTTTCGCACTTCTGCTGCTCCACACGCTTAACCAGACTAGCCTAGGGCAAAAACACACATACCGTTGCAATCGGGCGAGTTTCTACTTTCAGTTACAATAGGAATTTTTGGGTTAGGTCAATCCGTTCGCGAGATATGGGAGTTTGAAGACAAGAAATGGTTGAGAAGGCAAAAAATTTTTCGCAATTCTGCTGCTTCAAACGCTTAACCAGAATGGCCTAGGGAAAAAACACACATACAGTTGTAATCGGACGAGTTTCTACTTTCACACGCAGAAGGAATTTTTGGGTTAGGTCAATCCGTTCGCGAGATATGGGAGTTTGAAGCCAAGAAATGGTTGAGAAGGCAAAAAATTTTTCGCAATTCTGCTGCTTCAAACGCTTAACCAGAATGTCCTAGGGAAAAACACACATACAGTTGTAATCGGACGAGTTTCTACTTTCAAATGCAATAGGAATTTTTGGGTTAGGTCAATCCGTTCGCGAGATATGAGAGTTTGAAGCTAAGAAATGGTTCAGAAGAGAACAAATTTTTCGCAATTCTGCTGCTCCAAACGCTTAACCAGAATGCCCTAGGGAAAAAATACACATACCGCTGTAATCGGGCGAGTTTCTACTTTCAGATGCAATAGGAATTTTTGGGTTATGTCAATCCGTTCGCGAGATATGGGAGTTTGAAGCCAAGAAATGGTTCAGAAGGATAAATTTTTCGCAATTCTGCTGCTCTAAACGCTTAACCAGAATGGCGTAGGGAAAAAATACACATACCGCTGTAATCGGGCGAGTTTCTACTTTCAGATGCAATAGGAATTTTTTGGTTAGGTCAATCCGTTCGCGACATATGGGAGTTTGAAGCCAAGAAATGGTTGAGAAGGCAAAAAATTTTTCGCAATTCTGCTGCTTCAAACGCTTAACCAGAATGGCCTAGGGAAAAAACACACATACAGTTGTAATCGGACGAGTTTCTACTTTCACACGCAACAGGAATTTTTGGGTTAGGTCAATCCGTTCGCGAGATATGGGAGTTTCAAGCCAAGAAATGGTTGAGAAGGCAAAAAATTTTTCGCAATTCTGCTGCTTCAAACGCTTAACCAGAATGTCCTAGGGAAAAAACACACATACAGTTGTAATCGGACGAGTTTCTACTTTCAAATGCAATAGGAATTTTTGGGTTAGGTCAATCCGTTCGCGAGATATGAGAGTTTGAAGCTAAGAAATGGTTGAGAAGAGAACAAATTTTTCGCAATTCTGCTGCTCCAAACGCTTAACCAGAATGCCCTAGGGAAAAAATACACATACCGCTGTAATCGGGCGAGTTTCTACTTTCAGATGCAATAGGAATCTTTGGGTTAGGTCAATCCGTTCGCGAGATATGTGAGTTTGAAGCTAAGAAATGGTTGAGAACACAACAAATTTTTCGCACTTCTGCTGCTCCAAACGCTTAACCAGAATGGCCCAGGGAAAAAACACACATACAGTTGTAATCCGACGAGTTGCTACTTACAAATGCAATAGGAATTTTTGGGCTAGGTCAATCCGTTCGCGAGATATGAGAGTTTGAAGCTAAGAAATGGTTGAGAAGAGAACAAATTTTTCGCAATTCTGCTGCTCCAAACGCTTAACCAGAATGCCCTAGGGAAAAAATACACATACCGTTGTAATCGGGCGAGTTTCTACTTTCAGTTACAATAGGAATCGTTGGGTTGGGTCAATCCGTTCGCGACATGTGTGAGTTTGAAGCTAAGAAATGGTTGAGAACACAACAAGTTTTTCGCACTTCTGCTGCTCCACACGCTTAACCAGACTAGCCTAGGGCAAAAACACACATACCGTTGCAATCGGGCGAGTTTCTACTTTCAGTTACAATAGGAATTTTTGGGTTAGGTCAATCCGTTCGCGAGATATGGGAGTTTGAAGACAAGAAATGGTTGAGAAGGCAAAAAATTTTTCGCAATTCTGCTGCTTCAAACGCTTAACCAGAATGGCCTAGGGAAAAAACACACATACAGTTGTAATCGGACGAGTTTCTACTTTCACACGCAGAAGGAATTTTTGGGTTAGGTCAATCCGTTCGCGAGATATGGGAGTTTGAAGCCAAGAAATGGTTGAGAAGGCAAAAAATTTTTCGCAATTCTGCTGCTTCAAACGCTTAACCAGAATGTCCTAGGGAAAAACACACATACAGTTGTAATCGGACGAGTTTCTACTTTCAAATGCAATAGGAATTTTTGGGTTAGGTCAATCCGTTCGCGAGATATGAGAGTTTGAAGCTAAGAAATGGTTCAGAAGAGAACAAATTTTTCGCAATTCTGCTGCTCCAAACGCTTAACCAGAATGCCCTAGGGAAAAAATACACATACCGCTGTAATCGGGCGAGTTTCTACTTTCAGATGCAATAGGAATTTTTGGGTTATGTCAATCCGTTCGCGAGATATGGGAGTTTGAAGCCAAGAAATGGTTCAGAAGGATAAATTTTTCGCAATTCTGCTGCTCTAAACGCTTAACCAGAATGGCGTAGGGAAAAAATACACATACCGCTGTAATCGGGCGAGTTTCTACTTTCAGATGCAATAGGAATTTTTTGGTTAGGTCAATCCGTTCGCGACATATGGGAGTTTGAAGCCAAGAAATGGTTGAGAAGGCAAAAAATTTTTCGCAATTCTGCTGCTTCAAACGCTTAACCAGAATGGCCTAGGGAAAAAACACACATACAGTTGTAATCGGACGAGTTTCTACTTTCACACGCAACAGGAATTTTTGGGTTAGGTCAATCCGTTCGCGAGATATGGGAGTTTCAAGCCAAGAAATGGTTGAGAAGGCAAAAAATTTTTCGCAATTCTGCTGCTTCAAACGCTTAACCAGAATGTCCTAGGGAAAAAACACACATACAGTTGTAATCGGACGAGTTTCTACTTTCAAATGCAATAGGAATTTTTGGGTTAGGTCAATCCGTTCGCGAGATATGAGAGTTTGAAGCTAAGAAATGGTTGAGAAGAGAACAAATTTTTCGCAATTCTGCTGCTCCAAACGCTTAACCAGAATGGCCCAGGGAAAAAACACACATACAGTTGTAATCCGACGAGTTGCTACTTACAAATGCAATAGGAATTTTTGGGCTAGGTCAATCCGTTCGCGAGATATGAGAGTTTGAAGCTAAGAAATGGTTGAGAAGAGAACAAATTTTTCGCAATTCTGGTGCTCTAAACGCTTAACCAGAATGGCGTAGGGAAAAAATACACATACCGTTGCAATCGGGCGAGTTTCTACTTTCAGTTACAATAGGAATTTTTGGGCTAGGTCAATCCGTTCGCGAGATATGAGAGTTTGAAGCTAAGAAATGGTTGAGAAGAGAACAAATTTTTCGCAATTCTGCTGCTCTAAACGCTTAACCAGAATGGTGTAGGGAAAAAATACACATACCGCTGTAATCGGGGGAGTTTCTACTTTCTGATGCAATAGGAATTTTTTGGTTAGGTCAATCCGTTCGCGAGATATGGGAGTTTGAAGCCAAGAAATGGTTGAGAAGGCAAAAAATTTTTCGCAATTCTGCTGCTCCAAACGCTTAACAAGAATGGCCTAGGGAAAAAACACACATACAGCTGTAATCGGGCGAGTTTCTAATTTCAAATGCAATAGGAATTTTTGGGTTAGGTCATTCCGTTCGCGAGATATGAGAGTTTGAAGCTAAGAAATGGTTGAGAAGACAACAATTTTTTCGCTATTCTGCTGCTCGAAACGCTTAACCAGAATGGCCTAGGGAAAAAATACACATACCGCTGTAATCGGGCGAGTTTCTACTTTCAGATGCAATAGGATTTTTTGGGTTAGGTCAATCCGTTCGCGAGATATGAGAGTTTGAAGCTAAGAAATGGTTGAGAAGAGAACAAATTTTTCGCAATTCTGCTGCTCCAAACGCTTAACCAGAATGGCCTAGGGAAAAAATACACATACCGCTGTAATCGGGCGAGTTTCTACTTTCAGATGCAATAGGATTTTTTGGGTTAGGTCAATCCGTTCGCGAGATATGGGAGTTTGAAGCCAAGAAATGGTTGAGAAGGCAAAAAATTTTTCGCAATTCTGCTGCTTCAAACGCTTAACCAGAATGGCCTGGGGGAAAAATACACGTACCGCTGTAATCGGGCGAGTCTCTACTTTCAGATGCAATAGGAATCTTTGGGTTAGGTCAATCCGTTCGCGAGATATGGGAGTATGAAGCCAAGAAATGGTTGAGAAGGCAAAAAATTTTTCGCAATTCTGCTGCTTCAAACGCTTAACCAGAATGGCCTAGGGAAAAAACACACATACAGTTGTAATCGGACGAGTTGCTACTTTCAAATGCAATAGGAATTTTTGGGCTAGGTCAATCCGTTCGCGAGATATGAGAGTTTGAAGCTAAGAAATGGTTGAGAAGAGAACAAATTTTTCGCAATTCTGCTGCTCTAAACGCTTAACCAGAATGGCGTAGGGAAAAAATACACATACCGTTGCAATCGGGCGAGTTTCTACTTTCAGTTACAATAGGAATTTTTGGGTTAGGTCAATCCGTTCGCGAGATATGAGAGTTTGAAGCTAAGGAATGCTTGAGAAGAGAACAAATTTTTTGCAATTCTGCTGCTCCAAACGCTTAACCAGAATGCCCTAGGGAAAAAATACACATACCGCTGTAATCGGGCGAGTTTCTACTTTCAGATGCAATAGGAATCTTTGGGTTAGGTCAATCCGTTCATGAGATATGTGAGTTTGAAGCTAAGAAATGGTTGAGAACACAACAAATTTTTCGCACTTCTGCTGCTCTAAACGCTTAACCAGAATGGCGTAGGGAAAAAATACACATACCGCTGTAATCGGGCGAGTTTCTACTTTCAGATGCAATAGGAATTTTTTGGTTAGGTCAATCCGTTCGCGAGATATGGGAGTTTGAAGCTAAGAAATGGTTGAGGAGACAACAAATTTTTCGCAATTCTGCTGCTCCAAACGCTTAACCAGAATGGCCTAGGGAAGAAATACACATACCGCTGTAATCGGGGGAGTTTCTACTTTCAGATGCAATACGATTTTTTGGGGTAGGTCAATCCATTCGCGAGATATGAGAGTTTAAAGCTAAGAAATGGTTGAGAAGAGAACAAATTTTTCGCAATTCTGCTGCTCCAAACGCTTAACCAGAATGGCCTAGGGAAAAAATATACATACCGCTGTAATCGGGCGAGTTTCTACTTTCAGATGCAATAGGATTTTTTGGGTTAGGTCAATCCGTTCGCGAGATATGGGAGTTTGAAGCCAAGAAATGGTTGAGAAGGCAAAAAATTTTTCGCAATTCTGCTGCTTCAAACGCTTAACCAGAATGGCCTGGGGGAAAAATACACGTACCGCTGTAATCGGGCGAGTCTCTACTTTCAGATGCAATAGGAATCTTTGGGTTAGGTCAATCCGTTCGCGAGATATGGGAGTATGAAGCCAAGAAATGGTTGAGAAGGCAAAAAATTTTTCGCAATTCTGCTGCTTCAAACGCTTAACAAGAATGGCCTAGGGAAAAAACACACATACAGTTGTAATCGGACGAGTTGCTACTTTCAAATGCAATAGGAATTTTTGGGCTAGGTCAATCCGTTCGCGAGATATGAGAGTTTGAAGCTAAGAAATGGTTGAGAAGAGAACAAATTTTTCGCAATTCTGCTGCTCTAAACGCTTAACCAGAATGGCGTAGGGAAAAAATACACATACCGTTGCAATCGGGCGAGTTTCTACTTTCAGTTACAATAGGAATTTTTGGGTTAGGTCAATCCGTTCGCGAGATATGAGAGTTTGAAGCTAAGGAATGCTTGAGAAGAGAACAAATTTTTTGCAATTCTGCTGCTCCAAACGCTTAACCAGAATGCCCTAGGGAAAAAATACACATACCGCTGTAATCGGGCGAGTTTCTACTTTCAGATGCAATAGGAATCTTTGGGTTAGGTCAATCCGTTCATGAGATATGTGAGTTTGAAGCTAAGAAATGGTTGAGAACACAACAAATTTTTCGCACTTCTGCTGCTCTAAACGCTTAACCAGAATGGCGTAGGGAAAAAATACACATACCGCTGTAATCGGGCGAGTTTCTACTTTCAGATGCAATAGGAATTTTTTGGTTAGGTCAATCCGTTCGCGAGATATGGGAGTTTGAAGCCAAGAAATGGTTGAGAAGGCAAAAAATTTTTCGCAATTCTGCTGCTCCAAACGCTTAACCAGAATGGCCTATGGAAAAAATACACATACCGTTGTAATTGGGCGAGTTTCTACTTTCGGACGCCATAGGAATTTTTGGGCTAGGACAATCAGTTCGCGAGATATGGGAGTTTGAAGCTAAGAAATGGTTGAGGAGACAACAAATTTTTCGCAATTCTGCTGCTCCAAACGCTTAACCAGAATGGCCTAGGGAAAAAATACACATACCGCTGTAATCGGGCGAGTTTCTACTTTCAGATGCAATACGATTTTTTGGGGTAGGTCAATCCGTTCGCGAGATATGAGAGTTTGAAGCTAAGAAATGGTTGAGAAGAGAACAAATTTTTCGCAATTCTGCTGCTCCAAACGCTTAACCAGAATGGCCTAGGGAAAAAATACACATACCGCTGTAATCGGGCGAGTTTCTACTTTCAGATGCAATAGGATTTTTTGGGTTAGGTCAATCCGTTCGCGAGATATGGGAGTTTGAAGCCAAGAAATGGTTGAGAAGGCAAAAAATTTTTCGCAATTCTGCTGATTCAAACGCTTAACCAGAATGGCCTAGGGGAAAAATACACGTACCGCTGTAATCGGGCGAGTCTCTACTTTCAGATGCAACAGGAATTTTTGGGTTAGGTCAATCCGTTCGCGAGATATGGGAGTATGAAGCCAAGAAATGGTTGAGAAGGCAAAAAATTTTTCGCAATTCTGCTGCTTCAAACGCTTAACCAGAATGTCCTAGGGAAAAAACACACATACAGTTGTAATCGGACGAGTTTCTACTTTCAAATGCAATAGGAATTTTTGGGTTAGGTCAATCCGTTCGCGAGGTATGAGAGTTTGAAGCTAAGAAATGGTTGAGAAGAGAACAAATTTTTCGCAATTCTGCTGCTCCAAACGCTTAACCAGAATGCCCTAGGGAAAAAATACACATACCGCGGTAATCGGGCGAGTTTCTTCTTTCAGATGCAATAGGAATCTTTGGGTTAAGTCAATCCGTTCGCGAGATATGTGAGTTTGAAGCTAAGAAATGGTTGAGAACACAACAAATTTTTCGCACTTCTGCTGCTCCAAACGCTTAACCAGAATGGCCTATGGAAAAAATACACATACCGTTGTAATTGGGCGAGTTTCTACTTTCAGACGCCATAGGAATTTTTGGGCTAGGACAATCAGTTAGCGAGATATGGGAGTTTGAAGCTAAGAAATGGTTGAGGAGACAACAAATTTTTCGCAATTCTGCTGCTCCAAACGCTTAACCAGAATGGCCTAGGGAAAAAATACACATACCGCTGTAATCGGGCGAGTTTCTACTTTCAGATGCAATAGGATTTTTTGGGTTAGGTCAATCCGTTCGCGAGATATGAGAGTTTGAAGCTAAGAAATGGTTGAGAAGAGAACAAATTTTTCGCAATTCTGCTGCTCCAAACGCTTAACCAGAATGGCCTAGGGAAAAAATACACATACCGCTGTAATCGGGCGAGTTTCTACTTTCAGATGCAATAGGATTTTTTGGGTTAGGTCAATCCGTTCGCGAGATATGGGAGTTTGAAGCCAAGAAATGGTTGAGAAGGCAAAAAATTTTTCGCAATTCTGCTGCTTCAAACGCTTAACCAGAATGTCCTAGGGAAAAAACACACATACAGTTGTAATCGGACGAGTTTCTACTTTCAAATGCAATAGGAATTTTTGGGTTAGGTCAATCCGTTCGCGAGATATGAGAGTTTGAAGCTAAGAAATGGTTGAGAAGAGAACAAATTTTTCGCAATTCTGCTGCTCCAAACGCTTAACCAGAATGCCCTAGGGAAAAAATACACATACCGCTGTAATCGGGCGAGTTTCTTCTTTCAGATGCAATAGGAATCTTTGGGTTAGGTCAATCCGTTCGCGAGATATGTGAGTTTGAAGCTAAGAAATGGTTGAGAACACAACAAATTTGTAGCACTTCTACTGCTCCAAACGCTTAACCAGAATGGCCTAGGGAAAAAATACACATACCGCTGTAATCGGGCGAGTTTCCACTTTCAGATGCAATAGGATTTTTTGGGTTAGGTCAATCCGTGCACGAGATATGGGAGTTTGAAGCCAAGAAATGGTTGAGAAGGCAAAAAATTTTTCGCAATTCTGCTGCTTCAAACGCTTAACCAGAATGGCCTAGGGAAAAATACACGTACCGCTGTAATCGGGCGAGTCTCTACTTTCAGATGCAATAGGAATTTTTGGGTTAGGTCAATCCGTTCGCGAGATATGGGAGTATGAAGCCAAGAAATGGTTGAGAAGGCAAAAAATTTTTCGCAATTCTGCTTCTTCAAACGCTTAGCAAGAATAGCCTATGGAAGAAATACACATACCGTTGTAATTGGGCGAGTTTCTACTTTCAGATGCCATAGGAATTTTTGGGCTAGGACAATCAGATCGCGAGATATGGGAGTTTGAAGCTAAGAAATGGTTGAGGAGACAACAAATTTTTCGCAATTCTGCTGCTCCAAACGCTTAACCAGAATGGCCTAGGGAAAAAATACACATACCGCTGTAATCGGGCGAGTTTCTACTTTCAAATGCAATAGGATTTTTTGGGTTAGGTCAATCCGTTCGCGAGATATGAGAGTTTGAAGCTAAGAAATGGTTGAGAAGAGAACAAATTTTTCGCAATTCTGTTGCTCCAAACGCTCAACCAGAATGGCCTAGGGAAAAAACACACATACAGCTGTAATCGGGCGAGTTTCTACTTTCAAATGCAATAGGAATTTTTGGGTTAGGTCATTCCGTTCGCGAGATATGAGAGTTTGAAGCTAAGAAATGGTTGAGAAGAGAACAAATTTTTCGCAATTCTGCTGCTTCAAACGCTTAACCAGAATGGCCTAGGGGAAAAATACACGTACCGCTGTAATCGGGCGAGTCTCTACTTTCAGATGCAATAGGAATTTTTGGGTTAGGTCAATCCGTTCGCGAGATATGGGAGCATGAAGCCAAGAAATGGTTGAGGAGACAACAAATTTTTCGCAATTCTGCTGCTCCAAACGCTTAACCAGAATGGCCTATGGAAAAAATACACATACTGTTGTAATTGGGCGAGTTTCTACTTTCAGATGCCATAGGAATTTTTGGGCTAGGACAATCAGTTCGCGAGATATGGGAGTTTGAAGCTAAGAAATGGTTGAGGAGACAACAAATTTTTCGCAATTCTGCTGCTCCAAACGCTTAACCAGAATGGCCTAGGGAAAAAATACACATACCGCTGTAATCGGGCGAGTTTCTACTTTCAGATGCAATAGGATTTTTCGGGTTAGGTCAATCCGTTCGCGAGATATGGGAGTTTGAAGCCAAGAAATGGTTGAGAAGGCAAAAAATTTTTCGCAATTCTGCTGCTCCAAACGCTTAACCAGAATGGCCTAGGGAAAAAATACACATACCGTTGTAATCGGGCGAGTTTCTACTTTCAGATGCAATAGGAATTTTTGGGTTATGTCAATCCGTTCGCGAGATATGGGAGTTTGAAGCTAAGAAATGGTTGAGAAGAGAACAAATTTTTCGAATTTCTGCTGCTCCAAACGCTTATCCAGAAAGGCCTAGGGAAAAAATACACATACCGTTGTAATCGGGCCAGTTTCTACTTTCAGATGCAATAGGAATTTTTGGGTTAGGTCATTCCGTTCGCGAGATGTGGGAGTTTGAAGCTAAGAAATAGTTGAGAAGAGAACAAATTTTTCGCAATTCTGCTGCTCCAAACGCTTAACCAGAGTGGCCTAGGGGAAAAATACACGTACCGCTGTAATCGGGCGAGTTTCTACTTTCAGATGCAATAGGAATTTTTGGGTTAGGTCAATCCGTCCGCGAGATATGGGAGTTTGAAGCCAAGAAATGGTTGAGAAGGCAAAAAATTTTTCGCAATTCTGCTGCTCCAAACGCTTAACAAGAATGGCCTAGGGAAAAAATACACATACCGTTGTAATTGGGCGAGTTTCTACTTTCAGATGCAATAGGAATTTTTGGGTTAGGCCAATCCGTTCGCGAGATATGGGAGATTGAAGCCAAGAAATGTTTGAGAAGGCAAAAAATTTTTCGCAATTCTGCTGCTTCAAACGCTTAACCAGAATGGCCTAGGGAAAAAACACATATACAGTTGTAATCGGGCGAGTTTCTACTTTCAAATGCAATAGGAATTTTTGGGTTAGGTCAATCCGTTCGCGAGATATGAGAGTTTGAAGCTAAGAAATGGTTGAGAAGAGAACAAATTTCTCGCAATTCTGCTGCTCCAAACGCTTAACCAGAATGGCCTAGAGAAAAAATACACATACCGCTGTAATCGGGCGAGTTTCTACTTTCACACGCAACAGGAATTTTTGGGTTACGTCATTCCGTTCGCGAGATATGAGAGTTTGAAGCTAAGAAATGGTTGAGAAGAGAACAAATTTTTCGCAATTCTGCTGCTCCAAACGCTTAACCAGAATGGCCTAGGGAAAAAATACGCATACAGTTGTAATTGGGCCAGTTTCTCCTTTCACACGCAACAGGAATTTTGGGTTAGGTCAATCCGTTCGCGAGATATGGGAGTTTGAAGCCAAAAAATGGTTGAGAAGGCAAAAAATTTTTCGCAATTCTGCTGCTCCAAACGCTTAACCAGAATGGCCTAGGGGAAAAATACACGTACCGCTGTAATCAGGCGAGTTTCTACTTTCAGATGCAATAGGAATTTTTGGGTTAGGTCAATCCGTCCGCGAGATATGGGAGTTTGAAGCCAAGAAATGGTTGAGAAGGCAAAAAATTTTTCGCAATTCTGCTGCTCCAAACGCTTAGCAAGAATGGCCTAGGGAAAAAATACACATACCGTTGTAATTGGGCGAGTTTCTACTTTCAGATGCAATAGGAATTTTTGGGTTGGGTCAATCAGTTCGCGAGATATGGGAGTTTGAAGCTAAGAAATGATTGAGAAGACAACAAATTTTTCGCAGTTCTGCTGCTCCAAACGCTTAACCAGAATGGCCTAGGGAAAAAACACACATACAGCTGTAATCGGGCGAGTTTCTTCTTTCAAATGCAATAGGAATTTTTGGGTTAGGTCATTCCGTTCGCGAGATATGAGAGTTTGAAGCTAAGAAATGGTTGAGAAGAGAACAAATTTTTCGCAATTCTGCTGCTTCAAACGCTTAACCAGAATGGCCTAGGGGAAAAATACACGTACCGCTGTAATCGGGCGAGTTTCTAGTTTCAGATGCAATAGGAATTTTTGGGTTAGGTCAATCCGTTCGCGAGATATGGGAGTTTGAAGCCCAGAAATGGTTGAGAAGGCAAAAAATTTTTCGCAATTCTGCTGCTCCAAACGCTTAGCAAGAATGGCCTATGGAAAAAATACACATACCGTTGTAATTGGGCGAGTTTCTACTTTCAGATGCCATAGGAATTTTTGGGCTAGGACAATCAGTTCGCGAGATATGGGAGTTTGAAGCTAAGAAATGGTTGTGGAGACAACAAATTTTTCGCAATTCTGCTGCTCCAAACGCTTAACCAGTAGGGCCTAGGGAAAAAATACACATACCGCTGTAATCGGGCGAGTTTCTACTTTCAGATGCAATAGGATTTTTTGGGTTAGGTCAATCCGTTCGCGAGATATGTGAGTTTGAAGCCAAGAAATGGTTGAGAAGGCAAAACATTTTTCGCAATTCTGCTGCTTCAAACGCTTAACCAGAATGGCCTAGGGAAAAAACACACATACAGTTGTAATCGGGCTAGTTTCTACTTTCAAATGCAATCGGAATTTTTGGGTTAGGTCATTCCGTTCGCGAGATATGAGAGTTTGAAGCTAAGAAATGGTTGTGGAGACAACAAATTTTTCGCAATTCTGCTGCTCCAAACGCTTAACCAGTAGGGCCTAGGGAAAAAATACACATACCGTTGTAATTGGGCGAGTTTCTACTTTCAGATGCCATAGGAATTTTTGGGCTAGGACAATCAGTTCGCGAGATATGGGAGTTTGAAGCTAAGAAATGGTTGTGGAGACAACAAATTTTTCGCAATTCTGCTGCTCCAAACGCTTAACCAGTAGGGCCTAGGGAAAAAATACACATACCGCTGTAATCGGGCGAGTTTCTACTTTCAGATGCAATAGGATTTTTTGGGTTAGGTCAATCCGTTCGCGAGATATGTGAGTTTGAAGCCAAGAAATCGTTGAGAAGGCAAAAAATTTTTCGCAATTCTGCTGCTCCAAACGCTTAACAAGAATGGCATAGGGAAAAAATACACATACCGTTGCAATCGGGCGAGTTTCTACTTTCAGTTACAGTAGGAGATTTTGGGTTAGGTCAATCCGTTCGCGAGATATGTGAGTTTGAAGCTAAGAAATGGTTGAGAACACAACAAATTTTTCGCAATTCTGCAGCTCCAAACGCTTAACCAGAATGGCCTAGGGAAAAAATACCCATACCGTTGTAATCGGACGAGTTTCTGTTTTCAGTTACAATAGGAATTTTTTGATTAGGTCAATCCGTTCGCGAGTTATGTGAGTTTGAAGCCAAGAAATCGTTGAGAAGGCAAACAATTTTTCGCAATTCTGCTGCTTCAAACGCTTAACCAGAATGGCCTAGGGAAAAAATACACATAGCGCTGTAATCGGGCGAGTTTCTACTTTCAGATGCAATAGGAATTTTTGGGTTAGGTCAATCAGTTTGCGAGATACGGGAGTTTGAAGCTAAGAAATGGTTGAGAAGACAACAAATTTTTCGCAAATCTGCTGCTCCAAACGCTTAACCAGAATGGCCTAGGGAAAAAATACACATACCGTTGTAATCGGGCGAGTTTCTACTTTCACACGCAACAGGAATTTTTGGGTTAGGTCAATCCGTTCGCGAGATATGGGAGTTTGAAGCCAAGAAATGGTTGAGAAGGCAAAAAATTTTTCGCAATTCTGCTGCTCCAAACGCTTAACCAGAATGGCCTAGGGAAAAAACACACATACAGCTGTAATCGGGCGAGTTTCTACTTTCAAATGCAATAGGAATTTTTGGGTTAGGTCATACCGTTCGCGAGATATGAGAGTTTGAAGCTGAGAAATGGTTGAGAAGAGAACAAATTTTTCGCAATTCTGCTGCTTCAAACGCTTAACCAGAATGGCCTAGGGGAAAAATACACGTACCGCAGTAATCGGGCGAGTTTCTACTTTCACACGCAACAGGAATTTTTGGGTTAAGTCATTCCGTTCGCGAGATATGGGAGTTTGAAGCTAAGAAATGGTTGAGAAGAGAACAAATTTTTCGCAATTCTGCTGCTCCAAACGCTTATCCAGAATGGCCTAGGGAAAAAATTCACATACCGCTGTAATCGGGCGAGCTTCTACTTTCAGATGCAATAGGAATTTTTGGGTTAGGTCAATCCGTTCGCGAGATATGGGAGTTTGAAGCCAAGAAATGGTTGAGAAGGCAAAAAATTATTCGCAATTCTGCTGCTTCAAACGCTTAACCAGAATGGCCTAGGAGAAAAATACACGTGCCGCTGTAATCGGGCGAGTTTCTACTTTCAGATGCAATAGGAATTTTTGGGTTAGGTCAACCCGTTCGCGAGATATGTGATTTTGAAGCCAAGAAATGGTTGAGAAGGCAAAACATTTTTCGCAATTCTGCTGCTTCAAACGCTTAACCAGAATGGCCTAGGGAAAAAACACACATACAGTTGTAATCGGGCGAGTTTCTACTTTCAAATGCAATCGGAATTTTTGGGTTATGTCAATCCCTTCGCGAGATATGAGAGTTTGAAGCTAAGAAATGGTTGAGAAGAGAACAAATTTTTCGCAATTCTGCTGCTCCAAACGCTTAACCAGAAAGGCCTAGGGAAAAAATACACATACCGTTGTAATCGGGCCAGTTTCTACTTTCAGATGCAATAGGAATTTTTGGGTTAGGTCATCCGTTCGCGAGATATGGGAGTTTTGAAGCTAAGAAATGGTTGAGAAGAGAACAATTTTTCGCAATTCTGCTGCTCCAAACGCTTAACCAGAATGGCCTAGGGAAAAAAATACACATACCGTTGTAATTGGGCGAGTTTCTACTTTCACACGCAACAGGAATTTTTGGGTTAGGTCAATCCGTTCGCGAGATATGGGAGTTTGAAGCCAAGAAATGGTTGAGAAGGCAAAAAATTTTTCGCAATTCTGCTGCTCCAAACGCTTAACCAGAATGGCCTAGGGGAAAAATACACGTACCGCTGTAATCGGGCGAGTTTCTACTTTCAGATGCAATAGGAATTTTTGGGTTAGGTCAATCCGTCCGCGAGATATGGGAGTTTGAAGCCGTGAAATGGTTGAGAAGGCAAAAAATTTTTCGCAATTCTGCTGCTCCAAACGCTTAGCAAGAATGGCCTAGGGAAAAAATACACATACCGTTGTAATTGGGCGAGTTTCTACTTTCAGATGCAATAGGAATTTTTGGGTTCGGTCAATCAGTTCGCGAGATATGGGAGTTTGAAGCTAAGAAATGATTGAGAAGACAACAAATTTTTCGCAGTTCTGCTGCTCCAAACGCTTAACCAGAACGGCCTAGGGAAAAAACACACATACAGCTGTAATCGGGCGAGTTTCTACTTTCAAATGCAATAGGAATTTTTGGGTTAGGTCATTCCGTTCGCGAGATATGAGAGTTTGAAGCTAAGAAATGGTTGAGAAGAGAACAAATTTTTCGCAATTCTGCTGCTTCAAACGCTTAACCAGAATGGCCTAGGGGAAAAATACACGTACCGCTGTAATCGGGCGAGTTTCTACTTTCAGATGCAATAGGAATTTTTGGGTTAGGTCAATCCGTTCGCGAGATATGGGAGTTTGAAGCCCAGAAATGGTTGAGAAGGCAAAAAATTTTTCGCAATTCTGCTGCTCCAAACACTTAGCAAGAATGGCCTATGGAAAAAATACACATACCGTTGTAATTGGGCGAGTTTCTACTTTCAGATGCCATAGGAATTTTTGGGCTAGGACAATCAGTTCGCGAGATATGGGAGTTTGAAGCTAAGAAATGGTTGTGGAGACAACAAATTTTTCGCAATTCTGCTGCTCCAAACGCTTAACCAGTAGGGCCTAGGGAAAAAATACCCATACCGTTGTAATCGGACGAGTTTCTGTTTTCAGTTACAATAGGAATTTTTTGATTAGGTCAATCCGTTCGCGAGTTATGTGAGTTTGAAGCCAAGAAATCGTTGAGAAGGCAAACAATTTTTCGCAATTCTGCTGCTTCAAACGCTTAAACCAGAATGGCCTAGGGAAAAAATACACATAGCGCTGTAATCGGGCGAGTTTCTACTTTCAGATGCAATAGGAATTTTTGGGTCAGGTCAATCAGTTTGCGAGATA
Source organism: Ptiloglossa arizonensis (assembly GCF_051014685.1). Taxonomy (NCBI): domain Eukaryota; kingdom Metazoa; phylum Arthropoda; class Insecta; order Hymenoptera; family Colletidae; genus Ptiloglossa; species Ptiloglossa arizonensis. The sequence goes on along the minus strand of NW_027478882.1, from coordinate 131,053 downwards.
CGGGAGTTTGAAGCTAAGAAATGGTTGAGAAGACAACAAATTTTTCGCAAATCTGCTGCTCCAAACGCTTAACCAGAATGGCCTAGGGAAAAAATACACATACCGTTGTAATCGGGCGAGTTTCTACTTTCACACGCAACAGGAATTTTTGGGTTAGGTCAATCCGTTCGCGAGATATGGGAGTTTGAAGCCAAGAAATGGTTGAGAAGGCAAAAAATTTTTCGCAATTCTGCTGCTCCAAACGCTTAACCAGAATGGCCTAGGGAAAAAACACACATACAGCTGTAATCGGGCGAGTTTCTACTTTCAAATGCAATAGGAATTTTTGGGTTAGGTCATACCGTTCGCGAGATATGAGAGTTTGAAGCTGAGAAATGGTTGAGAAGAGAACAAATTTTTCGCAATTCTGCTGCTTCAAACGCTTAACCAGAATGGCCTAGGGGAAAAATACACGTACCGCTGTAATCGGGCGAGTTTCTACTTTCACACGCAACAGGAATTTTTGGGTTAGGTCATTCCGTTCGCGAGATATGGGAGTTTGAAGCTAAGAAATGGTTGAGAAGAGAACAAATTTTTCGCAATTCTGCTGCTCCAAACGCTTATCCAGAATGGCCTAGGGAAAAAATTCACATACCGCTGTAATCGGGCGAGCTTCTACTTTCAGATGCAATAGGAATTTTTGGGTTAGGTCAATCCGTTCGCGAGATATGGGAGTTTGAAGCCAAGAAATGGTTGAGAAGGCAAAAAATTATTCGCAATTCTGCTGCTTCAAACGCTTAACCAGAATGGCCTAGGAGAAAAATACACGTGCCGCTGTAATCGGGCGAGTTTCTACTTTCAGATGCAATAGGAATTTTTGGGTTAGGTCAACCCGTTCGCGAGATATGTGATTTTGAAGCCAAGAAATGGTTGAGAAGGCAAAACATTTTTCGCAATTCTGCTGCTTCAAACGCTTAACCAGAATGGCCTAGGGAAAAAACACACATACAGTTGTAATCGGGCGAGTTTCTACTTTCAAATGCAATCGGAATTTTTGGGTTATGTCAATCCCTTCGCGAGATATGAGAGTTTGAAGCTAAGAAATGGTTGAGAAGAGAACAAATTTTTCGCAATTCTGCTGCTCCAAACGCTTAACCAGAAAGGCCTAGGGAAAAAATACACATACCGTTGTAATCGGGCCAGTTTCTACTTTCAGATGCAATAGGAATTTTTGGGTTAGGTCATTCCGTTCGCGAGATATGGGAGTTTGAAGCTAAGAAATGGTTGAGAAGAGAACAAATTTTTCGCAATTCTGCTGCTCCAAACGCTTAACCAGAATGGCCTAGGGAAAAAATACACATACCGTTGTAATTGGGCGAGTTTCTACTTTCACACGCAACAGGAATTTTTGGGTTAGGTCAATCCGTTCGCGAGATATGGGAGTTTGAAGCCAAGAAATGGTTGAGAAGGCAAAAAATTTTTCGCAATTCTGCTGCTCCAAACGCTTAACCAGAATGGCCTAGGGGAAAAATACACGTACCGCTGTAATCGGGCGAGTTTCTACTTTCAGATGCAATAGGAATTTTTGGGTTAGGTCAATCCGTCCGCGAGATATGGGAGTTTGAAGCCGTGAAATGGTTGAGAAGGCAAAAAATTTTTCGCAATTCTGCTGCTCCAAACGCTTAGCAAGAATGGCCTAGGGAAAAAATACACATACCGTTGTAATTGGGCGAGTTTCTACTTTCAGATGCAATAGGAATTTTTGGGTTCGGTCAATCAGTTCGCGAGATATGGGAGTTTGAAGCTAAGAAATGATTGAGAAGACAACAAATTTTTCGCAGTTCTGCTGCTCCAAACGCTTAACCAGAACGGCCTAGGGAAAAAACACACATACAGCTGTAATCGGGCGAGTTTCTACTTTCAAATGCAATAGGAATTTTTGGGTTAGGTCATTCCGTTCGCGAGATATGAGAGTTTGAAGCTAAGAAATGGTTGAGAAGAGAACAAATTTTTCGCAATTCTGCTGCTTCAAACGCTTAACCAGAATGGCCTAGGGGAAAAATACACGTACCGCTGTAATCGGGCGAGTTTCTACTTTCAGATGCAATAGGAATTTTTGGGTTAGGTCAATCCGTTCGCGAGATATGGGAGTTTGAAGCCCAGAAATGGTTGAGAAGGCAAAAAATTTTTCGCAATTCTGCTGCTCCAAACACTTAGCAAGAATGGCCTATGGAAAAAATACACATACCGTTGTAATTGGGCGAGTTTCTACTTTCAGATGCCATAGGAATTTTTGGGCTAGGACAATCAGTTCGCGAGATATGGGAGTTTGAAGCTAAGAAATGGTTGTGGAGACAACAAATTTTTCGCAATTCTGCTGCTCCAAACGCTTAACCAGTAGGGCCTAGGGAAAAAATACACATACCGCTGTAATCGGGCGAGTTTCTACTATCAGATGCAATAGGATTTTTTGGGTTAGATCAATCCGTTCGCGAGATATGTGAGTTTGAAGCCAAGAAATGGTTGAGAAGGCAAAAAATTTTTCGCAATTCTGCTGCTCCAAACGCTTAGCAAGAATGGCCTAGGGAAAAAATAAACATACCGTTGTAATTGGGCGAGTTTCTACTTTCAGATGCAATAGGAATTTTTGGGTTGGGTCAATCAGTTCGCGAGATATGGGAGTTTGAAGCTAAGGAATGATTGAGAAGACAACAAATTTTTCGCAGTTCTGCTGCTCCAAACGCTTAACCAGAATGGCCTAGGGAAAAAACACACATACAGCTGTAATCGGGCGAGTTTCTACTTTCAAATGCAATAGGAATTTTTGGGTTAGGTCAATCCGTTCGCGAGATATGGGAGTTTGAAGCCCAGAAATGGTTGAGAAGGCAAAAAATTTTTCGCAATTCTGCTGCTCCAAACGCTTAGCAAGAATGGCCTATGGAAAAAATACACATACCGTTGTAATTGGGCGAGTTTCTACTTTCAGATGCCATAGGAATTTTTGGGCTAGGACAATCAGTTCGCGAGATATGGGAGTTCGAAGCTAAGAAATGGTTGTGGAGACAACAAATTTTTCGCAATTCTGCTGCTCCAAACGCTTAACCAGTAGGGCCTAGGGAAAAAATACACATACCGCTGTAATCGGGCGAGTTTCTACTTTCAGATGCAATAGGATTTTTTGGGTTAGGTCAATCTGTTCGCGAGATATGTGAGTTTGAAGCCAAGAAATGGTTGAGAAGGCAAAACATTTTTCGCAATTCTGCTGCTTCAAACGCTTAACCAGAATGGCCTAGGGAAAAAATACACATACCGTTGTAATTGGGCGAGTTTCTACTTTCAAATGCAATCGGAATTTTTGGGTTATGTCAATCCGTTCGCGAGATATGAGAGTTTGAAGCTAAGAAATGGTTGAGAAGAGAACAAATTTTTCGCAATTCTGCTGCTCCAAACGCTTAACCAGAAAGGCCTAGGGAAAAAATACACATACCGTTGTAATCGGGCCAGTTTCTACTTTCAGATGCAATAGGAATTTTTGGGTTAGGTCATTCCGTTCGCGAGATATGGGAGTTTGAAGCTAAGAAATGGTTGAGAAGAGAACAAATTTTTCGCAATTCTGCTGCTCCAAACGCTTAACCAGAATGGCCTAGGGAAAAAATACACATACCGTTGTAATTGGGCGAGTTTCTACTTTCACACGCAACAGGAATTTTTGGGTTAGGTCAATCCGTTCGCGAGATATGGGAGTTTGAAGCCAAGAAATGGTTGAGAAGGCAAAAAATTTTTCGCAATTCTGCTGCTCCAAACGCTTAACCAGAATGGCCTAGGGGAAAAATACACGTACCGCTGTAATCGGGCGAGTTTCTACTTTCAGATGCAATAGGAATTTTTGGGTTAGGTCAATCCGTCCGCGAGATATGGGAGTTTGAAGCCAAGAAATGGTTGAGAAGGCAAAAAATTTTTCGCAATTCTGCTGCTCCAAACGCTTAGCAAGAATGGCCTAGGGAAAAAATACACATACCGTTGTAATTGGGCGAGTTTCTACTTTCAGATGCAATAGGAATTTTTGGGTTAGGTCAATCAGTTCGCGAGATATGGGAGTTTGAAGCTAAGAAATGATTGAGAAGACAACAAATTTTTCGCAGTTCTGCTGCTCCAAACGCTTAACCAGAATGGCCTAGGGAAAAAACACACATACAGCTGTAATCGGGCGAGTTTCTACTTTCAAATGCAATAGGAATTTTTGGGTTAGGTCATTCCGTTCGCGAGATATGAGAGTTTGAAGCTAAGAAATGGTTGAGAAGAGAACAAATTTTTCGCAATTCTGCTGCTTCAAACGCTTAACCAGAATGGCCAAGGGGAAAAATACACGTACCGCTGTAATCGGGCGAGTTTCTACTTTCAGATGCAATAGGAATTTTTGGGTTAGGTCAATCCGTTCGCGAGATATGGGAGTTTGAAGCCCAGAAATGGTTGAGAAGGCAAAAAATTTTTCGCAATTCTGCTGCTCCAAACGCTTAGCAAGAATGGCCTATGGAAAAAATACACATACCGTTGTAATTGGGCGAGTTTCTACTTTCAGATGCCATAGGAATTTTTGGGCTAGGACAATCAGTTCGCGAGATATGGGAGTTTGAAGCTAAGAAATGGTTGTGGAGACGACAAATTTTTCGCAATTCTGCTGCTCCAAACGCTTAACCAGTAGGGCCTATGGAAAAAATACACATACCGCTGTAATCGGGCGAGTTTCTACTTTCAGATGCAATAGGATTTTTTGGGTTAGGACAATCCGTTCGCGAGATATGTGAGTTTGAAGCCAAGAAATCGTTGAGAAGGCAAAAAATTTTTCGCAATTCTGCTGCTCCAAACGCTTAACAAGAATGGCCTAGGGAAAAAATACACATACCGTTGTAATCGGGCGAGTTTCTACTTTCAGTTACAGTAGGAGTTTTTGGGTTAGGTCAATCCGTTCGCGAGATATGTGAGTTTGAAGCTAAGAAATGGTTGAGAACACAACAAGTTTTTCGCAATTCTGCAGCTCCAAACGCTTAACCAGAATGGCCTAGGGAAAAAATACCCATACCGTTGTAATCGGACGAGTTTCTGTTTTCAGTTAGAATAGGAATTTTTTGGTTAGGTCAATCCGTTCGCGAGATATGGGACTTTCAATTTAAGAAATGGTTGACAAAACAACAAATTTTTCGCAGTTCTGCTGCTCCAATCGCTTAACCAGAATGGCCTAGGGGAAAAATAAACGTACCTTTGTAATCGGGCGAGTTTCTACTTTCAGATGCAATAGGAATTTTTGGGTTAGGTCATTCTGTTCGCGAGATATGGGAGTTTGAAGCTAAGAAATGGTTGAGAAGACAACAAATTTTTCGCAAATCTGCTGCTCCAAACGCTTAACCAGAATGGCCTAGGGAAAAAATACACATACCGTTGTAATTGGGCGAGTTTCTACTTTCAGATGCAATAGGAATTTTTGGGTTGGGTCAATCAGTTCGCGAGATATGGGAGTTTGAAGCTAAGAAATGATTGAGAAGACATCAAATTTTTCGCAGTTCTGCTGCTCCAAACGCTTAACCAGAATGGCCTAGGGAAAAAACACACATACAGCTGTAATCGGGCGAGTTTCTACTTTCAAATGCAATAGGAATTTTTGGGTTAGGTCATTCCGTTCGCGAGATATGAGAGTTTGAAGCTAAGAAATGGTTGAGAAGAGAACAAATTTTTCGCAATTCTGCTGCTTCAAACGCTTAACCAGAATGGCCTAGGGGAAAAATACACGTACCGTTGTAATTGGGCGAGTTTCTACTTTCAGATGCCATAGGAATTTTTGGGCTAGGACAATCAGTTCGCGAGATATGGGAGTTTGAAGCTAAGAAATGGTTGTGGAGACAACAAATTTTTCGCAATTCTGCTGCTCCAAACGCTTAACCAGTAGGGCCTAGGGAAAAAATACACATACCGCTGTAATCGGGCGAGTTTCTACTTTCAGATGCAATAGGATTTTTTGGGTTAGGTCAATCCGTTCGCGAGATATGTGAGTTTGAAGCCAAGAAATGGTTGAGAAGGCAAAACATTTTTCGCAATTCTGCTGCTTCAAACGCTTAACCAGAATGGCCTAGGGAAAAAACACACATACAGTTGTAATCGGGCGAGTTTCTACTTTCAAATGCAATCGGAATTTTTGGGTTATGTCAATCCGTTCGCGAGATATGAGAGTTTGAAGCTAAGAAATGGTTGAGAAGAGAACAAATTTTTCGCAATTCTGCTGCTCCAAACGCTTAACCAGAAAGGCCTAGGGAAAAAATATACATAGCGCTGTAATCGGGCGAGTTTCTACTTTCAGATGCAATAGGAATTTTTGGGTTAGATCAATCCGTTCGCGAGATATGGGAGTTTGAAACTAAGAAATGGTTGAGAAGAGAACAAATTTTTTGCAATTCTGCTGCTCCAAACGCTTAACCAGAGTGGGCTAGGAAAAAAATACACATACCGTTGTAATCGGGCGAGTGTCTACTTTCAGACGCAAAAGGAATTTTTGGGTTAGGTCAATCCGTTCGCGAGATATGGGAGTTTGAAGCCAAGAAATGGTTGAGAAGGCAAAAAATTTTTCGCAATTCTGCTGCTCCAAACGCTTAACCAGAATGGCCTAGGGGAAAAATACACGTACCGCTGTAATCGGGCGAGTTTCTACTTTCAGATGCAATAGGAATTTTTGGGTTAGGTCAATCCGTCCGCGAGATATGGGAGTTTGAAGCCAAGAAATGGTTGAGAAGGCAAAAAATTTTTCGCAATTCTGCTGCTCCAAACGCTTAGCAAGAATGGCGTAGGGAAAAAATACACATACCGTTGTAATTGGGCGAGTTTCTACTTTCAGATGCAATAGGAATTTTTGGGTTAGGTCAATCAGTTCGCGAGATATGGGAGTTTGAAGCTAAGAAATGATTGAGAAGACAACAAATTTTTCGCAGTTCTGCTGCTCCAAACGCTTAACCAGAATGGCCTAGGGAAAAAACACACATACAGCTGTAATCGGGCGAGTTTCTACTTTCAAATGCAATAGGAATTTTTGGGTTATGTCAATCCGTTCGCGAGATATGAGAGTTTGAAGCTAAGAAATGGTTGAGAAGAGAACAAATTTTTCGCAATTCTGCTGCTTCAAACGCTTAACCAGAATGGCCTAGGGGAAAAATACACGTACCGCTGTAATCGGGCGAGTTTCTACTTTCAGATGCAATAGGAATTTTTGGGTTAGGTCAATCCGTTCGCGAGATATGGGAGTTTGAAGCCCAGAAATGGTTGAGAAGGCAAAAAATTTTTCGCAATTCTGCTGCTCCAAACGCTTAGCAAGAATGGCCTATGGAAAAAATACACATAACCGTTGTAATTGGGCGAGTTCCTACTTTCAGATGCCATAGGAATTTTTGGGCTAGGACAATCAGTTCGCGAGATATGGGAGTTTGAAGCTAAGAAATGGTTGTGGAGACAACAAATTTTTCGCAATTCTGCTGCTCCAAACGCTTAACCAGTAGGGCCTAGGGAAAAAATACACATACCGCTGTAATCGGGCGAGTTTCTACTTTCAGATGCAATAGGATTTTTTGGGTTAGGTCAATCCGTTCGCGAGATATGTGAGTTTGAAGCCAAGAAATGGTTGAGAAGGCAAAACATTTTTCGCAATTCTGCTGCTTCAAACGCTTAACCAGAATGGCCTAGGGAAAAAACACACATACAGTTGTAATCGGGCGAGTTTCTACTTTCAAATGCAATCGGAATTTTTGGGTTATGTCAATCCGTTCGCGAGATATGAGAGTTTGAAGCTAAGAAATGGTTGAGAAGAGAACAAATTTTTCGCAATTCTGCTGCTCCAAACGCTTAACCAGAAAGGCCTAGGGAAAAAATATACATAGCGCTGTAATCGGGCGAGTTTCTACTTTCAGATGCAATAGGAATTTTTGGGTTAGATCAATCCGTTCGCGAGATACGGGAGTTTGAAACTAAGAAATGGTTGAGAAGAGAACAAATTTTTCGCAATTCTGCTGCTCCAAACGCTTAACCAGAGTGGGCTAGGAAAAAAATACACATACCGTTGTAATCGGGCGAGTGTCTACTTTCAGACGCAAAAGGAATTTTTGGGTTAGGTCAATCCTTTCGCGAGATATGGGAGTTTGAAGCCAAGAAATGGTTGAGAAGGCAAAAAATTTTTCGCAATTCTGCTGCTCCAAACGCTTAACCAGAATGGCCTAGGGGAAAAATACACGTACCGCTGTAATCGGGCGAGTTTCTACTTTCAGATGCAATAGGAATTTTTGGGTTAGGTCAATCCGTCCGCGAGATATGGGAGTTTGAAGCCAAGAAATGGTTGAGAAGGCAAAAAATTTTTCGCAATTCTGCTGCTCCAAACGCTTAGCAAGAATGGCGTAGGGAAAAAATACACATACCGTTGTAATTGGGCGAGTTTCTACTTTCAGATGCAATAGGAATTTTTGGGTTAGGTCAATCAGTTCGCGAGATATGGGAGTTTGAAGCTAAGAAATGATTGAGAAGACAACAAATTTTTCGCAGTTCTGCTGCTCCAAACGCTTAACCAGAATGGCCTAGGGAAAAAACACACATACAGCTGTAATCGGGCGAGTTTCTACTTTCAAATGCAATAGGAATTTTTGGGTTAGGTCATTCCGTTCGCGAGATATGAGAGTTTGAAGCTAAGAAATGGTTGAGAAGAGAACAAATTTTTCGCAATTCTGCTGCTTCAAACGCTTAACCAGAATGGCCTAGGGGAAAAATACACGTACCGCTGTAATCGGGCGAGTTTCTACTTTCAGATGCAATAGGAATTTTTGGGTTAGGTCAATCCGTTCGCGAGATATGGGAGTTTGAAGCCCAGAAATGGTTGAGAAGGCAAAAAATTTTTCGCAATTCTGCTGCTCCAAACGCTTAGCAAGAATGGCCTATGGAAAAAATACACATACCGTTGTAATTGGGCGAGTTTCTACTTTCAGATGCCATAGGAATTTTTGGGCTAGGACAATCAGTTCGCGAGATATGGGAGTTTGAAGCTTAGAAATGGTTGTGGAGACAACAAATTTTTCGCAATTCTGCTGCTCCAAACGCTTAACCAGTAGGGCCTATGGAAAAAATACACATACCGCTGTAATCGGGCGAGTTTCTACTTTCAGATGCAATAGGATTTTTTGGGTTAGGTCAATCCGTTCGCGAGATATGTGCGTTTGAAGCCAAGAAATCGTTGAGAAGGCAAAAAATTTTTCGCAATTCTGCTGGTCCAAACGCTTAACAAGAATGGCCTAGGGAAAAAATACACATACCGTTGTAATCGGGCGAGTTTCTACTTTCAGTTACAGTAGGAGTTTTTGGGTTAGGTCAATCCGTTCGCGAGATATGTGAGTTTGAAGCTAAGAAATGGTTGAGAACACAACAAGTTTTTCGCAATTCTGCAGCTCCAAACGCTTAACCAGAATGGCCTAGGGAAAAAATACCCATACCGTTGTAATCGGACGAGTTTCTGTTTTCAGTTACAATAGGAATTTTTTGGTTAGGTCAATCCGTTCGCGAGATATGGGACTTTCAATTTAAGAAATGGTTGACAAAACAACCAATTTTTCGCAGTTCTGCTGCTCCAATCGCTTAACCAGAATGGCCTAGGGGAAAAATAAACGTACCTTTGTAATCGGGCGAGTTTCTACTTTCAGATGCAATAGGAATTTTTGGGTTAGGTCATTCTGTTCGCGAGATATGGGAGTTTGAAGCTAAGAAATGGTTGAGAAGACAACAAATTTTTCGCAAATCTGCTGCTCCAAACGCTTAACCAGAATGGCCTAGGGAAAAAATACACATACCGTTGTAATCGGGCGAATTTCTACTTTCACACGCAACAGGAATTTTTGGGTTAGGTCAATCCGTTCGCGAGATATGGGAGTTTGAAGCCAAGATATGGTTGAGAAGGCAAAAAATTTTTCGCAATTCTGCTGCTCCATACGCTTAACCAGAATGTCCTAGGGAAAAAATACGCATACAGTTGTAATAGGGCGAGTTTCTACTTTCAGATGCAATAGGAATTTTTGGGTTAGGTCAATCCGTTCGCGAGATATGTGAGTTTGAAGACAAGAAATTGTTGAGAAGGCAAAAAATTTTTCGCAATTCTGCTGCTTCAAACGCTTAACCAGAATGGCCTAGGGAAAAAATACACATACCGTTGTAATCGGGCGAGTTTCTACTTTCAGACGCAGCAGGAACTTTTCGGTTTGCGCAATCCGTTCGCGAGATATGGGAGTTTGAAGGCAAGAAATGGTTGAGAAGGCAAAAAATTTTTCGCAATTCTGCTGCTCCAAACGCTTAACTAGAATGGCCTAGGGAAAAAATACACATACCGTTGTAATCGGGCGATTTTCTACTTTCAAATGCAATAGGAATTTTTGTGTTAGGTCAATCCGTTCGCGAGATATGGGAGTTTGAAGCTAAGAAATGGTTGAGAAGACAACAAATTTTTCGCAATTCTGCTGCTCCAAACGCTTAACCAGAATGGGCTAGCGAAAAAATACACATACCGTTGTAATCGGGCGAATTTCTACTTTCACACGCAACAGGAATTTTTGGGTTAGGTCAATCCGTTCGCGAGATATGGGAGTTTGAAGCCGAGAAATCGTTGAGAAGGCAACAAATTTTTCGCAATTCTGCTGCTCCAAACGCTTAACCAGAATGGCCTAGGGAAAAAACACACATACCGATGTAATCGGGCGAGTTTCTACTTTCAGATGCAATAGGAATTTTTTGGTTAGGTTAATCCGTTCGCGAGATATGGGAGTTTGAAGCCAAGAAATGGTTGAGATGGCAAACAATTTTTCACAATTCTGCTGCTCCAAGCGCTTAACCAGAATGGGCTAGGGAAAAAATACACATACCGTTGTAATTGGGCGAGTTTCTACTTTCAGATGCAATAGGAATTTTTGGGTTAGGTCAATCAGTTCGCGAGACATCGGAGTTTGAAGCTAAGAAATGGTTGAGAAGATAACAAATTTTTCGCAAATCTGCTGCTCCAAACGATTAACCAGAATGGCCTAGGGAAAAAATACACATACAGTTGTAAGCGGGCGAGTTTCTACTTTCAAATGCAATAGAAATTTTTGGGTTAGGTCAATCCGTTCGCGAGATATGAGAGTTTGAAGCTAAGAAATGGTTGAGAAGGGAACAAATTCTTCGCAATTCTGCTGCTCCAAACGCTTAACCAGAATGGCCTAGGGAAAAAATACACATACCGCAGTAATTGGGCGAGTTTCTACTTTCAGATGCAATAGGAATTTTTGGGTTAGGTCAATCAATTCGCGAGATATGGGAGTTTGAAGCTAAGAAATGGTTGAGAGGACAACAAATTTTTCGCAAATCTGCTGCTCCAAACGCTTAACCAGAATGGCCTAGGGAAAAAATACGCATACAGTTGTAATAGGGCGAGTTTCTACTTTCAGATGCAATAGGAATTTTTGGGTTAGGTCAATCCGTTCGCGAGATATGTGAGTTTGAAGCCAAGGAATCGTCGAGAAGGCAAAAAATTTTTCGCAATTCTGCTGCTTCAAACGCTTAACCAGAATGGCCTGGGGAAAAAATATACATAGCGCTGTAATCGGGCGAGTTTCTACTTTCAGATGCAATAGGAATTTTTGGGTTAGATCAATCCGTTCGCGAGATATGGGAGTTTGAAACTAAGAAATGGTTGAGAAGACAACAAATTTTTCGCAATTCTGCTGCTCCAAACGCTTAACCAGAGAGGGCTAGGAAAAAAATACACATACCGTTGTAATCGGGCGAGTGTCTACTTTCAGACGCAAAAGGAAGTTTTGGGTTAGGTCAATCCGTTCGCGAGATATGGGAGTTTGAAGCCAAGAAATGGTTGAGAAGACAACAAATTTTTCGCAATTCTGCTGCTCCAAACGCTTAACCAGAATGGGCTAGGGAAAAAATACACATACCGTTGTAATCGGGCGAGTTTCTACTTTCACACGCCACAGGAATTTTTGGGTTAGGTCAATCCGTTCGCGTGATATGGGAGTTTGAAGTTAAGAAATGGTTGAGAAGAGAGCTAATTTTTCGCAATTCTGCTGCTCCAAACGCTTAACCAGAACGGCCTAGGGAAAAAATACACATACCGTTGCAATCGGGCGAGTTTCTACTTTCAGATGCAATAGGAATTTTTGGGTTAGGTCAATCCGTTCGCGAGATATGGGAGTTTGAAGCTACGAAATGGTTGAGAAGAGAGCTAATTTTTCGCAATTCTGCTGCTCCAAACGCTTAACCAGAATGGCCTAGGGAAAAAATACACATACCGCTGTAGTCGGGCGAGTTTCTACTTTCAGATGCAATAGGAATTTTTGGGTTAGGTCAATCCGTTCGCGAGATATGGGAGTTTGAAGGCAAGTAATGGTTGAGAAGGCAAAAAATTTTTCGCCATTCTGCTGCTCCAAACGCTTAACTAGAATGGCCTAGGGAAAAAATACACATACCGTTGGAATCGGGCGATTTTCTACTTTCAAATGCAATAGGAATTTTTGTGTTAGGTCAATCCGTTCGCGAGATATGGGAGTTTGAAGCTAAGAAATGGTTGAGAAGACAACAAATTTTCGCACTTCTGCTGCTCCAAACGCTTAACCAGAATGGCCTAGGGAAAAAATACACATACCGTTGTAATCGGGCGAGTTTCTACTTTCAGACGCAACAGGAATTTTTGGGTTTGGTCAATCCGTTCGCGAGATATGGGACTTTGAAGCTAAGAAATGGTTGAGAAGACGACAAATTGTAAGCAATTCTGCTGCTCCAAACGCATAACCAGAATGGGCTAGGGAAAAAATACACATACCGTTGTAATCGGGCGAATTTCTACTTTCAGACGCAACAGGAATTTTTGGGTTAGGTCAATCCGTTCGCGAGATATGGGAGTTTGAAGCCAATAAATGGTTGAGAACGCATAAAATTTTTCGCAATTCTGCTGCTCCAAACGCTTAACCAGAATAGCCTAGGGAAAAAATACACATACCGCTGTAGTCGGGCGAGTTTCTACTTTCAGATGCAATAGGAATTTTTGGGTTAGGTCAATCCGTTTGCGAGATATGGGAGTTTGAAGCCAAGAAATGGTTGAGAAGGCAAAAAATTTGTCGCAATTCTGCTGCACCAAACGCTTAACAAGAATGGCCTAGGGGAAAAATACACACAGCGCTGTAATCGGGCGAGTTTCTACTTTCAGATGCAATAGGAATTTTTGGGTTAGGTCAATCAGTTCGCGAGATATGGGAGTTTGAAGCTAAGAAATGATTGAGAAGACAACAAATTTTTCGCAATTCTGCTGCTTCAAACGCTTAACCAGAATGGCTTAGGGAAAAAAGACACATACAGTTGTAATCGGGCGAGTTTCTACTTTCAAATGCAATAGGAATTTTTGGGTTAGGTCAATCCGTTCGCGAGATATGAGAGTTTGAAACTAAGAAATGGTTGAGAAGAGAACAAATTTTTCGCAATTCTGCTGCTCCAAACGCTTAACCAGAAAGGCCTAGGGAAAAAATACACATACCGTTGTAATCGGGCCAGTTTCTACTTTCAGATGCAATAGGAATTTTTGGGTTAGGTCATTCCGTTCGCGAGATATGGGAGTTTGAAACTAAGAAATGGTTGAGAAGAGAACAAATTTTTCGCAATTCTGCTGCTCCAAACGCTTAACCAGAGTGGCCTAGGGAAAAAATACACATACCGTTGTAATTGGGCGAGTTTCTACTTTCACACGCAACAGGAATTTTTGGGTTAGGTCAATCCGTTCGCGAGATATGGGAGTTTGAAGCCAAGAAATGGTTGAGAAGGCAAAAAATTTTTCGCCATTCTGCTGCTCCAAACGCTTAACTAGAATGGCCTAGGGAAAAAATACACATACCGTTGGAATCGGGCGATTTTCTACTTTCAAATGCAATAGGAATTTTTGTGTTAGGTCAATCCGTTCGCGAGATATGGGAGTTTGAAGCTAAGAAATGGTTGAGAAGACAACAAATTTTCGCACTTCTGCTGCTCCAAACGCTTAACCAGAATGGCCTAGGGAAAAAATACACATACCGTTGTAATCGGGCGAGTTTCTACTTTCAGACGCAACAGGAATTTTTGGGTTTGGTCAATCCGTTCGCGAGATATGGGACTTTGAAGCTAAGAAATGGTTGAGAAGACGACAAATTGTAAGCAATTCTGCTGCTCCAAACGCATAACCAGAATGGGCTAGGGAAAAAATACACATACCGTTGTAATCGGGCGAATTTCTACTTTCAGACGCAACAGGAATTTTTGGGTTAGGTCAATCCGTTCGCGAGATATGGGAGTTTGAGGCCAATAAATGGTTGAGAACGCATAAAATTTTTCGCAATTCTGCTGCTCCAAACGCTTAACCAGAATAGCCTAGGGAAAAAATACACATACCGCTGTAGTCGGGCGAGTTTCTACTTTCAGATGCAATAGGAATTTTTGGGTTAGGTCAAGCCGTTTGCGAGATATGGGAGTTTGAAGCCAAGAAATGGTTGAGAAGGCAAAAAATTTGTCGCAATTCTGCTGCACCAAACGCTTAACAAGAATGGCCTAGGGGAAAAATACACACAGCGCTGTAATCGGGCGAGTTTCTACTTTCAAATGCAATAGGAATTTTTGGGTTAGGTCAATCCGTTCGCGAGATATGAGAGTTTGAAACTAAGAAATGGTTGAGAAGAGAACAAATTTTTCGCAATTCTGCTGCTCCAAACGCTTAACCAGAATGGCCTAGAGAAAAAATACACATACCGCTGTAATCGGGCGAGTTTCTACTTTCAGATGCAATAGGAATTTTTGGCTTAGGTCAATCCGTTCGCGAGATATGGGAGATTGAAGCCAAGAAATGTTTGAGAAGGCAAAAAATTTTTCGCAATTCTGCTGCTTCAAACGCTTAACCAGAATGGCCTAGGGAAAAAACACACATACAGTTGTAATCGGGCGAGTTTCTACTTTCAAATGCAATAGGAATTTTTGGGTTAGGTCAATCCGTTCGCGAGATATGAGAGTTTGAAGCTAAGAAATGGTTGAGAAGAGAACAAATTTTTCGCAATTCTGCTGCTCCAAACGCTTAACCAGAATGGCCTAGAGAAAAAATACACATACCGCTGTAATCGGGCGAGTTTCTACTTTCAGATGCAATAGGAATTTTTGGGTTAGGTCAATCCGTCCGCGAGATATGGGAGTTTGAAGCCAAGAAATGGTTGAGAAGGCAAAACATTTTTCGCAATTCTGCTGCTCCAAACGCTTAACCAGAATGGCCTAGGGGAAAAATACACGTACCGCTGTAATCGGGCGAGTTTCTACTTTCAGATGCAATAGGAATTTTTGGCTTAGGTCAATCCGTTCGCGAGATATGGGAGATTGAAGCCAAGAAATGGTTGAGAAGGCAAAAAATTTTTCGCAACTCTGCTGCTTCAAACGCTTAACCAGAATGGCCTAGGGAAAAAACACACATACAGCTGTAATCGGGCGAGTTTCTACTTTCAAATGCAATCGGAATTTTTGGGTTATGTCTATCCGTTCGCGAGATATGAGAGTTTGAAGCTAAGAAATGGTTGAGAAGAGAACAAATTTTTCGCAATTCTGCTGCTCCAAACGCTTAACCAGAAAGGCCTAGGGAAAAAATACACATACCGTTGTAATCGGGCCAGTTTCTACTTTCAAATGCAATAGGAATTTTTGGGTTAGGTCAATCCGTTCGCGAGATATGAGAGTTTGAAACTAAGAAATGGTTGAGAAGAGAACAAATTTTTCGCAATTCTGCTGCTCCAAACGCTTAACCAGAATGGCCTAGAGAAAAAATACACATACCGCTGTAATCGGGCGAGTTTCTACTTTCAGATGCAATAGGAATTTTTGGCTTAGGTCAATCCGTTCGCGAGATATGGGAGATTGAAGCCAAGAAATGTTTGAGAAGGCAAAAAATTTTTCGCAATTCTGCTGCTTCAAACGCTTAACCAGAATGGCCTAGGGAAAAAACACACATACAGTTGTAATCGGGCGAGTTTCTACTTTCAAATGCAATAGGAATTTTTGGGTTAGGTCAATCCGTTCGCGAGATATGAGAGTTTGAAGCTAAGAAATGGTTGAGAAGAGAACAAATTTTTCGCAATTCTGCTGCTCCAAACGCTTAACCAGAATGGCCTAGAGAAAAAATACACATACCGCTGTAATCGGGCGAGTTTCTACTTTCAGATGCAATAGGAATTTTTGGGTTAGGTCAATCCGTCCGCGAGATATGGGAGTTTGAAGCCAAGAAATGGTTGAGAAGGCAAAACATTTTTCGCAATTCTGCTGCTCCAAACGCTTAACCAGAATGGCCTAGGGGAAAAATACACGTACCGCTGTAATCGGGCGAGTTTCTACTTTCAGATGCAATAGGAATTTTTGGCTTAGGTCAATCCGTTCGCGAGATATGGGAGATTGAAGCCAAGAAATGGTTGAGAAGGCAAAAAATTTTTCGCAACTCTGCTGCTTCAAACGCTTAACCAGAATGGCCTAGGGAAAAAACACACATACAGCTGTAATCGGGCGAGTTTCTACTTTCAAATGCAATCGGAATTTTTGGGTTATGTCTATCCGTTCGCGAGATATGAGAGTTTGAAGCTAAGAAATGGTTGAGAAGAGAACAAATTTTTCGCAATTCTGCTGCTCCAAACGCTTAACCAGAAAGGCCTAGGGAAAAAATACACATACCGTTGTAATCGGGCCAGTTTCTACTTTCAGATGCAATAGGAATTTTTGGGTTAGGTCATTCCGTTCGCGAGATATGGGAGTTTGAAGCTAAGAAATGGTTGAGAAGAGAACAAATTTTTCGCAATTCTGCTGCTCCAAACGCTTAACCAGATTGGCCTAGGGAAAAAATACACATACCGTTGTAATTGGGCGAGTTTCTACTTTCACACGCAACAGGAATTTTTGGGTTAGGTCATTCCGTTCGCGAGATATGGCAGTTTGAAGCCAAGATATGGTTGAGAAGGCAAAAAATTTTTCGCAATTCTGCTGCTCCATACGCTTAACCAGAATGTCCTAGGGAAAAAATACGCATACAGTTGTAATAGGGCGAGTTTCTACTTTCAGATGCAATAGGAATTTTTGGGTTAGGTCAATCCGTTCGCGAGATATGTGAGTTTGAAGCCAAGAAATCGTTGAGAAGGCAAAAAATTTTTCGCAATTCTGCTGCTTCAAACGCTTAACCAAAATGGCATAGGGAAAAAATACACATAGCGCTGTAATCGGGCGAGTTTCTACTTTCAGATGCAATAGGAATTTTTGGGTTAGGTCAATCAGTTCGCGAGATATGGGAGTTTGAAGCTAAGAAATGGTTGAGAAGACAACAAATTTTTCGCAAATCTGCTGCTCCAAACGCTTAACAAGAATGGCCTAGGGAAAAAATACACATACCGTTGTAATTGGGCGAGTTTCTACTTTCAGATGCAATAGGAATTTTTGGGTTAGGTCAGTCAGTTCGCGAGATATGGCAGTTTGAAGCCAAGATATGGTTGAGAAGGCAAAAAATTTTTGGCAATTCTGCTGCTCCATACGCTTAACCAGAATGTCCTAGGGAAAAAATACGCATACAGTTGTAATAGGGCGAGTTTCTACTTTCAGATGCAATAGGAATTTTTGGGATAGGTCAATCCGTTCGCGAGATATGTGAGTTTGAAGCCAAGAAATCGTTGAGAAGGCAAAAAATTTTTCGCAATTCTGCTGCTTCAAACGCTTAACCAGAATGGCCTAGGGAAAAAATACACATAGCGCTGTAATCGGGCGAGTTTCTACTTTCAGATGCAATAGGAATTTTTGGGTTAGGTCAATCCGTTCGCGAGATATGGCAGTTTGAATCTAAGAAATGGTTGAGAAGACAACAAATTTTCCGCAATTCTGCTGCTCCAAACGCTTAACCAGAATGGGCTAGCGAAAAAATACACATACCGTTGTAATCGGGCGAGTTTCTACTTTCAGACGCAACAGGAATTTTTGGGTTAGGTCAATCCGTTCGCTAGATATGGGAGTTTGAAGCTACGAAATGGTTGAGAAGACAACAAATTTTCCGCAATTCTGCTGCTCCATACGCTTAACCAGAATGTCCTAGGGAAAAAATACGCATACAGTTGTAATAGGGCGAGTTTCTACTTTCAGATGCAATAGGAATTTTTGGGTTAGGTCAATCCGTTCGCGAGATATGTGAGTTTGAAGCTAAGAAATGGTTGAGAAGACAACAAATTTTTCGCAAATCTGCTGCTCCAAACGCTTAACCAGAATGGCCTAGGGAAAAAATACACATACCGTTGTAATCGGGCGAGTTTCTACTTTCACACGCAACAGGAATTTTGGGTTAGGTCAATCCGTTCGCGAGATATGGGAGTTTGAAGCCAAGAAATGGTTGAGAAGGCAAAAAATTTTTCGCAATTCTGCTGCTCCAAACGCTTAACAAGAATGGCCTAGGGGAAAAGTACACATACCGTTGTAATTGGGCGAGTTTCTACTTTCAGATGAAATAGGAATTTTTGGGTTAGGTCAGTCAGTTCGCGAGATATGGCAGTTTGAAGCCAAGATATGGTTGAGAAGGCAAAAAATTTTTCGCAATTCTGCTGCTCCATACGCTTAACCAGAATGTCCTAGGGAAAAAATACGCATACAGTTGTAATAGGGCGAGTTTCTACTTTCAGATGCAATAGGAATTTTTGGGATAGGTCATTCCGTTCGCGAGATATGTGAGTTTGAAGCCAAGAAATCGTTGAGAAGGCAACAAATTTTTCGCAATTCTGCAGCTTCAAACGTTTAACCAGAATGGCCTAGGGAAAAAATACACATAGCGCTGTAATCGGACGAGTTTCTACTTTCAGATGCAATAGGAATTTTTGGGTTAGGTCAATCCGTTCGCGAGATATGGCAGTTTGAATCTAAGAAATGGTTGAGAAGACAACAAATTTTCCGCAATTCTGCTGCTCCAAACGCTTAACCAGAATGGGCTAGGGAAAAAATACACATACCGTTGTAATTGGGCGAGTTTCTACTTTCAGATGCAATAGGAATTTTTGGGTAAGGTCAATCAGTTCGCGAGATATGGCAGTTTGAAGCCAAGATATGGTTGAGAAGGCAAAAAATTTTTCGCAATTCTGCTGCTCCATACGCTTAACCAGAATGTCCTAGGGAAAAAATACGCATACAGTTGTAATAGGGCGAGTTTCTACTTTCAGATGCAATAGGAATTTTTGGGTTAGGTCAATCCGTTCGCGAGATATGTGAGTTTGAAGCCAAGAAATCGTTGAGAAGGCAAAAAATTTTTCGCAATTCTGCTGCTTCAAACGCTTAACCAAAATGGCATAGGGAAAAAATACACATAGCGCTGTAATCGGGCGAGTTTCTACTTTCAGATGCAATAGGAATTTTTGGGTTAGGTCAATCAGTTCGCGAGATATGTGAGTTTGAAGCCAAGAAATCGTTGAGAAGGCAAAAAATTTTTCGCAATTCTGCTGCTTCAAACGCTTAACCAGAATGGCCTAGGGAAAAAATACACATAGCGCTGTAATCGGGCGAGTTTCTACTTTCAGGTGCAATAGGAATTTTTGGGTTAGGTCAATCCGTTCGCGAGATATGGCAGTTTGAATCTAAGAAATGGTTGAGAAGACAACAAATTTTCCGCAATTCTGCTGCTCCAAACGCTTAACCAGAATGGGCTAGGGAAAAAATACACATACCGTTGAAATCGGGCGAGTTTCTACTTTCAGACGCAACAGGAATTTTTGGGTTAGGTCAATCCGTTCGCGAGATATGGGAGTTTGAAGCTACGAAATGGTTGAGAAGACAACAAATTTTCCGCAATTCTGCTGCTCCATACGCTTAACCAGAATGTCCTAGGGAAAAAATACGCATACAGTTGTAATAGGGCGAGTTTCTACTTTCAGATGCAATAGGAATTTTTGGGTTAGGTCAATCCGTTCGCGAGATATGTGAGTTTGAAGCTAAGAAATGGTTGAGAAGACAACAAATTTTTCGCAAATCTGCTGCTCCAAACGCTTAACCAGAATGGCCTAGGGAAAAAATACACATACCGTTGTAATCGGGCGAGTTTCTACTTTCACACGCAACAGGAATTTTTGGGTTAGGTCAATCCGTTCGCGAGATATGGGAGTTTGAAGCCAAGAAATGGTTGAGAAGGCAAAAAATTTTTCGCAATTCTGCTGCTCCAAACGCTTAACAAGAATGGCCTAGGGAAAAAATACACATACCGTTGTAATTGGGCGAGTTTCTACTTTCAGATGCAATAGGAATTTTTGGGTTAGGTCAGTCAGTTCGCGAGATATGGCAGTTTGAAGCCAAGATATGGTTGAGAAGGCAAAAAATTTTTCGCAATTCTGCTGCTCCATACGCTTAACCAGAATGTCCTAGGGAAAAAATACGCATACAGTTGTAATAGGGCGAGTTTCTACTTTCAGATGCAATAGGAATTTTTGGGTTAGGTCAATCCGTTCGCGAGATATGTGAGTTTGAAGCCAAGAAATCGTTGAGAAGGCAACAAATTTTTCGCAATTCTGCAGCTTCAAACGCTTAACCAGAATGGCCTAGGGAAAAAATACACATAGCGCTGTAATCGGGCGAGTTTCTACTTTCAGATGCAATAGGAATTTTTGGGTTAGGTCAATCAGTTCGCGAGATATGGGAGTTTGAAGCTAAGAAATGGTTGAGAAGACAAAAATTTTTCGCAAATCTGCTGCTCCAAACGCTTAACCAGAATGGCCTAGGGAAAGAATACACATACCGTTGTAATCGGGCGAGTTTCTACTTTCAGACGCAGCAGGAACTTTTCGGTATGCGCAATCCGTTCGCGAGATATGGGAGTTTGAAGCCAAGAAATGGTTGAGAAGACAACAAATTTTCCGCAATTCTGCTGCTCCAAACGCTTAACCAGAATGGGCTAGGGAAAAAATACACATACCGTTGTAATCGGGCGAGTTTCTACTTTCAGATGCCATAGGAATTTTTGGGCTAGGACAATCAGTTCGCGAGATATGGGAGTTTGAAGCTAAGAAATGGTTGTGGAGACAACAAATTTTTCGCAATTCTGCTACTCCAAACGCTTAACCAGTAGGGCCTAGGAAAAAATACACATACCGCTGTAATCGGGCGAGTTTCTACTTTCAGATGCAATAGGAATTTTTGGGTTAGGTCAATCCGTTCGCGAGATATGGGAGTTTGAAGCCCAGAAATGGTTGAGAAGGCAAAAAATTTTTCGCAATTCTGCTGCTCCAAACGCTTAACCAGAATGGCCTAGGGGAAAAATACACGTACCGCTGTAATCGGGCGAGTTTCTACTTTCAGATGCAATAGGAATTTTTGGGTTAGGTCAATCCGTCCGCGAAATATGGGAGTTTAAAGCCAAGAAATGGTTGAGAAGGCAAAAAATTTTTCGCAATTCTGCTGCTCCAAATGCTTAGCAAGAATGGCCTAGGGAAAAAATACACATACCGTTGTAATTGGGCGAGTTTCTACTTTCAGATGCAATAGGAATTTTTGGGTTAGGTCAATCAGTTCGCGAGATATGGGAGTTTGAAGCTAAGAAATGATTGAGAAGACAACAAATTTTTCGCAGTTCTGCTGCTCCAAACGCTTAACCAGAATGGCCTAGGGAAAAAATACACATACCGTTGTAATCGGGCCAGTTTCTACTTTCAGATGCAATAGGAATTTTTGGGTTAGGCAATCCGTTCGCGAGATATGGGAGTTTGAAGCCAAGAAATGGTTGAGAAGGCAAAAAATTTTTCGCAATTCTGCTGCTTCAAACGCTTAACCAGAATGGCCTAGGGAAAAAACACACATACAGCTGTAATCGGGCGAGTTTCTACTTTCAAATGCAATAGGAATTTTTGGGTTAGGTCATTCCGTTCGCGAGATATGAGAGTTTGAAGCTAAGAAATGGTTGAGAAGAGAACAAATTTTTCGCAATTCTGCTGCTTCAAACGCTTAACCAGAATGGCCTAGGGGAAAAATACACGTACCGCTGTAATCGGGCGAGTTTCTACTTTCAGATGCAATAGGAATTTTTGGGTCAGGTCAATCCGTTCGCGAGATATGGGAGTTTGAAGCCCAGAAATGGTTGAGAAGGCAAAAAATTTTTCGCAATTCTGCTGCTCCAAACGCTTGGCAAGAATGGCCTATGGAAAAAATACACATACCGTTGTAATTGGGCGAGTTTCTACTTTCAGATGCCATAGGAATTTTTGGGCTAGGACAATCAGTTCGCGAGATATGGGAGTTTGAAGCTAAGAAATGGTTGTGGAGACAACAAATTTTTCGCAATTCTGCTGCTCCAAACGCTTAACCAGTAGGGCCTAGGGAAAAAATACACATACCGCTATAATCGGGCGAGTTTCTACTTTCAGATGCAATAGGAATTTTTGGGTTAGGTCAATCCGTTCGCGAGATATGGGAGTTTGAAGCCCAGAAATGGTTGAGAAGGCAAAAAATTTTTCGCAATTCTGCTGCTCCAAACGCTTAACAAGAATGGCCTAGGGAAAAAATACACATACCGTTGTAATCGGGCGAGTTTCTACTTTCAGTTACAGTAGGAGTTTTTGGGTTAGGTCAATCCGTTCGCGAGATATGTGAGTTTGAAGCTAAGAAATGGTTGAGAACACAACAAATTTTTCGCAATTCTGCTGCTCCAAACGCTTAACCAGAATGGCCTAGGGAAAAAATACCCATACCGTTGTAATAGGGCGAGTTTCTACTTTCAGATGCAATAGGAATTTTTGGGTTAGGTCAATCCGTTCGCGAGATATGTGAGTTTGAAGCCAAGAAATCGTTGAGAAGGCAAAAAATTTTTCGCAATTCTGCTGCTTCAAACGCTTAACCAGAATGGCCTAGGGAAAAAATACACATAGCGCTGTAATCGGGCGAGTTTCTACTTTCAGATGCAATAGGAATTTTTGGGTTAGGTCAGTCAGTTCGCGAGATATGGCAGTTTGAAGCCAAGATATGGTTGAGAAGGCAAAAAATTTTTCGCAATTCTGCTGCTCCATACGCTTAACCAGAATGTCCTAGGGAAAAAATACGCATACAGTTGTAATAGGGCGAGTTTCTACTTTCAGATGCAATAGGAATTTTTGGGTTAGGTCAATCCGTTCGCGAGATATGTGAGTTTGAAGCCAAGAAATCGTTGAGAAGGCAAAAAATTTTTCGCAATTCTGCTGCTTCAAACGCTTAACCAGAATGGCCTAGGGAAAAAATACACATAGCGCTGTAATCGGGCGAGTTTCTACTTTCAGATGCAATAGGAATTTTTGGGTTAGGTCAATCCGTTCGCGAGATATGGCAGTTTGAAAGTAAGAAATGGTTGAGAAGACAACAAATTTTCCGCAATTCTGCTGCTCCAAACGCGTAACCAGAATGGGCTAGGGAAAAAATACACATACCGCTGTAGTCGGGCGAGTTTCTACTTTCAGATGCAATAGGAATTTTTGGGTTAGGTCAATCCGTTCGCGAGATATGTGAGTTTGAAGACAAGAAATTGTTGAGAAGGCAAAAAATTTCTCGCAATTCTGCTGCTTCAAACGCTTAACCAGAATGGCATAGGGAAAAAATACACATAGCGCTGTAATCGGGCGAGTTTCTACTTTCAGATGCAATAGGAATTTTTGGGTTAGGTCAATCAGTTCGCGAGATATGGGAGTTTGAAGCTAAGAAATGGTTGAGAAGACAACAAATTTTTCGCAAATCTGCTGCTCCAAACGCTTAACCAGAATGGCTTAGGGAAAAAATACACATACCGTTGTAATCGGGCGAGTTTCTACTTTCACACGCAACAGGAATTTTTGGGTTAGGTCAATCCGTTCGCGAGATATGGGAGTTTGAAGCCAAGAAATGGTTGAGAAGGCAAAAAATTTTTCGCAATTCTGCTGCTCCAAACGCTTAACAAGAATGGCCTAGGGAAAAAATACACATACCGTTGTAATTGGGCGAGTTTCTACTTTCAGATGCAATAGGAATTTTTGGGTTAGGTCAGTCAGTTCGCGAGATATGGCAGTTTGAAGCCAAGATATGGTTGAGAAGGCAAAAAATTTTTCGCAATTCTGCTGCTCCATACGCTTAACCAGAATGTCCTAGGGAAAAAATACGCATACAGTTGTAATAGGGCGAGTTTCTACTTTCAGATGCAATAGGAATTTTTGGGATAGGTCAATCCGTTCGCGAGATATGTGAGTTTGAAGCCAAGAAATCGTTGAGAAGGCAACAAATTTTTCGCAATTCTGCTGCTTCAAACGCTTAACCAGAATGGCCTAGGGAAAAAATACACATAGCGCTGTAGTCGGGCGAGTTTCTACTTTCAGATGCAATAGGAATTTTTGGGTTAGGTCAATCCGTTCGCGAGATATGGCAGTTTGAATCTAAGAAATGGTTGAGAAGACAACAAATTTTCCGCAATTCTGCTGCTCCAAACGCTTAACCAGAATGGGCTAGGGAAAAAATACACATACCGTTGTAATCGGGCGAGTTTCTACTTTCAGACGCAACAGGAATTTTTGGGTTAGGTCAATCCGTTCGCGAGATATGGGAGTTTGAAGCTACGAAATGGTTGAGAAGAGAGCTAATTTTTCGCAATTCTGCTGCTCCAAACGCTTAACCAGAATGGCCTAGGGAAAAAATACACATACCGCTGTAGTCGGGCGAGTTTCTACTTTCAGATGCAATAGGAATTTTTGGGTTAGGTCAATCCGTTCGCGAGATATGGCAGTTTGAAGCCAAGAAATGGTTGAGAAGGCAAAAAATTTTTCGCAATTCTCCTGCTCCAAACGCTTAACCAGAACGGCCTAGGGAAAAAATACACATACCGTTGTAATCGGGCGAGTTTCTACTTTCAGATGCAATAGGAATTTTTGGGTTAGGTCAATCCGTTCGCGAGATATGTGAGTTTGAAGACAAGAAATTGTTGAGAAGGCAAAAAATTTTTCGCAATTCTGCTGCTTCAAACGCTTAACCAGAATGGCCTAGGGAAAAAATACACATACCGTTGTAATCGGGCGAGTTTCTACTTTCAGACGCAGCAGGAACTTTTCGGTTTGCGCAATCCGTTCGCGAGATATGGGAGTTTGAAGCCAAGAAATGGTTGAGAAGGCAAAAAATTTTTCGCAATTCTGCTGCTTCAAACGCTTAACCAGAATGGCCTAGGGAAAAAACACACATACAGCTGTAATCGGGCGAGTTTCTACTTTCAAATGCAATAGGAATTTTTGGGTTAGGCCATTCCGTTCGCGAGATATGAGAGTTTGAAGCTAAGAAATGGTTGAGAAGAGAACAAATTTTTCGCAATTCTGTTGCTTCAAACGCTTAACCAGAATGGCCTAGGGGAAAAATACACGTACCGCTGTAATCGGGCGAGTTTCTACTTTCAGATGCAATAGGAATTTTTGGGTTAGGTCAATCCGTTCGCGAGATATGGGAGTTTGAAGCCCAGAAATGGTTGAGAAGGCAAAAAATATTTCGCAATTCTGCTGCTCCAAACGCTTAGCAAGAATGGCCTATGGAAAAAATACACATACCGTTGTAATTGGGCGAGTTTCTACTTTCAGATGCCATAGGAATTTTTGGGCTAGGACAATCAGTTCGCGAGATATGGGAGTTTGAAGCTAAGAAATGGTTGTGGAGACAACAAATTTTTCGCAATTCTGCTACTCCAAACGCTTAACCAGTAGGGCCTAGAGAAAAAATACACATACCGCTGTAATCGGGCGAGTTTCTACTTTCAGATGCAATAGGAATTTTTGGGTTAGGTCAATCCGTTCGCGAGATATGGGAGTTTGAAGCCCAGAAATGGTTGAGAAGGCAAAAAATTTTTAGCAATTCTGCTGCTCCAAACGCTTAACAAGAATGGCCTAGGGAAAAAATACACATACCGTTGTAATCGGGCGAGTTTCTACTTTCAGTTACAGTAGGAGTTTTTGGGTTAGGTCAATCCGTTCGCGAGATATGTGAGTTTGAAGCTAAGAAATGGTTGAGAACACAACAAATTTTTCGCACTTCTGCTGCTCCAAACGCTTAACCAGAATGGCCTAGGGAAAAAATACCCATACCGTTGTAATCGGACGAATTTCTGTTTTCAGTTACGATAGGAATTTTTTGGTTAGGTCAATCCGTTAGCGAGATATGGGAGTTTGAAGCTAAGAAATGGTTGAGAAGAGAACAAATTTTTCGCAATTCTGCAGCTCCAAACGCTTAACCAGAATGGCCTAGGGAAAAAATACCCATACCGTTGTAATCGGACGAGTTTCTGTTTTCAGTTACAATAGGAATTTTTTGGTTAGGTCAATCCGTTCGCGAGATATGGGACTTTCAATTTAAGAAATGGTTGACAAAACAACAAATTTTTCGCAGTTCTGCTGCTCCAATCGCTTAACCAGAATGGCCTAGGGGAAAAATAAACGTACCTTTGTAATCGGGCGAGTTTCTACTTGCAGATGCAATAGGAATTTTTGGGTTAGGTCAATCAGTTCGCGAGATATGGCAGTTTGTAGCCAAGATATGGTTGAGAAGGCAAAAAATTTTTCGCAATTCTGCTGCTCCATACGCTTAACCAGAATGGCATAGGGAAAAAATACACATAGCGCTGTAATCGGGCGAGTTTCTACTTTCAGATGCAATAGGAATTTTTGGGTTAGGTCAATCAGTTCGCGAGATATGGGAGTTTGAAGCTAAGAAATGGTTGAGAAGACAACAAATTTTTCGCAAATCTGCTGCTCCAAACGCTTAACCAGAATGGCCTAGGGAAAAAATACACATACCGTTGTAATCGGGCGAGTTTCTACTTTCACACGCAACAGGAATTTTTGGGTTAGGTCAATCCGTTCGCGAGATATGGGAGTTTGAAGCCAAGAAATGGTTGAGAAGGCAAAAAATTTTTCGCAATTCTGCTGCTCCAAACGCTTAACAAGAATGGCCTAGGGAAAAAATACACATACCGTTGTAATTGGGCGAGTTTCTACTTTCAGATGCAATAGGAATTTTTGGGTTAGGTCAGTCAGTTCGCGAGATATGGCAGTTTGAAGCCAAGATATGGTTGGGAAGGCAAAAAATTTTTCGCAATTCTGCTGCTCCATACGCTTAACCAGAATGTCCTAGGGAAAAAATACGCATACAGTTGTAATAGGGCGACTTTCTACTTTCAGATGCAATAGGAATTTTTGGATAGGTCAATCCGTTCGCGAGATATGTGAGTTTGAAGCCAAGAAATCGTTGAGAAGGCAAAAAATTTTTCGCAATTCTGCTGCTTCAAACGCTTAACCAGAATGGCCTAGGGAAAAAATACACATAGCGCTGTAATCGGGCGAGTTTCTACTTTCAGATGCAATAGGAATTTTTGGGTTAGGTCAATCCGTTCGCGAGATATGGCAGTTTGAATCTAAGAAATGGTTGAGAAGACAACAAATTTTCCGCAATTCTGCTGCTCCAAACGCTTAACCAGAATAGGCTAGGGAAAAAATACACATACCGTTGTAATCGGGCGAGTTTCTACTTTCAGACGCAACAGGAATTTTTGGGTTAGGTCAATCCGTTCGCGAGATATGGGAGTTTGAAGCTACGAAATGGTTGAGAAGAGAGCTAATTTTTCGCAATTCTGCTGCTCCAAACGCTTAACCAGAATGGCCTAGGGAAAAAATAAACATACCGCTGTAGTCGGGCGAGTTTCTACTTTCAGATGCAATAGGAATTTTTGGGTTAGGTCAATCCGTTCGCGAGATATGGCAGTTTGAAGCCAAGAAATGGTTGAGAAGGCAAAAAATTTTTCGCAATTCTCCTGCTCCAAACGCTTAACCAGAACGGCCTAGGGAAAAAATACACATACCGTTGTAATCGGGCGAGTTTCTACTTTCAGATGCAATAGGAATTTTTGGGTTAGGTCATTCCGTTCGCGAGATATGAGAGTTTGAAGCTAAGAAATGGTTGAGAAGAGAACAAATTTTTCGCAATTCTGTTGCTTCAAACGCTTAACCAGAATGGCCTAGGGGAAAAATACACGTACCGCTGTAATCGGGCGAGTTTCTACTTTCAGATGCAATAGGAATTTTTGGGTTAGGTCAATCCGTTCGCGAGATATGGGAGTTTGAAGCCCAGAAATGGTTGAGAAGGCAAAAAATATTTCGCAATTCTGCTGCTCCAAACGCTTAGCAAGAATGGCCTATGGAAGAAATACACATACCGTTGTAATTGGGCGAGTTTCTACTTTCAGATGCCATAGGAATTTTTGGGCCAGGACAATCAGTTCGCGAGATATGGGAGTTTGAAGCTAAGAAATGGTTGTGGAGACAACAAATTTTTCGCAATTCTGCTACTCCAAACGCTTAACAAGTAGGGCCTAGGGAAAAAATACACATACCGCTGTAATCGGGCGAGTTTCTACTTTCAGATGCAATAGAAATTTTTGGGTTAGGTCAATCCGTTCGCGAGATATGGGAGTTTGAAGCCCAGAAATGGTTGAGAAGGCAAAAAATTTTTAGCAATTCTGCTGCTCCAAACGCTTAACAAGAATGGCCTAGGGAAAAAATACACATACCGTTGTAATCGGGCGAGTTTCTACTTTCAGTTACAGTAGGAGTTTTTGGGTTAGGTCAATCCGTTCGCGAGATATGTGAGTTTGAAGCTAAGAAATGGTTGAGAACACAACAAATTTTTCGCACTTCTGCTGCTCCAAACGCTTAACCAGAATGGCCTAGGGAAAAAATACCCATACCGTTGTAATCGGACGAATTTCTGTTTTCAGTTACGATAGGAATTTTTTGGTTAGGTCAATCCGTTAGCGAGATATGGGAGTTTGAAGCTAAGAAATGGTTGAGAAGAGAACAAATTTTTCGCAATTCTGCAGCTCCAAACGCTTAACCAGAATGGCCTAGGGAAAAAATACCCATACCCTTGTAATCGGACGAGTTTCTGTTTTCAGTTACAATAGGAATTTTTTGGTTAGGTCAATCCGTTCGCGAGATATGGGACTTTCAATTTAAGAAATGGTTGACAAAACAACAAATTTTTCGCAGTTCTGCTGCTCCAATCGCTTAACCAGAATGGCCTAGGGGAAAAATAAACGTACCTTTGTAATCGGGCGAGTTTCTACTTGCAGATGCAATAGGAATTTTTGGGTTAGGTCATTCTGTTCGCGAGATATGGGAGTTTGAAGCTAAGAAATGGTTGAGAAGAGAACAAATTTTTCGCAATTCTGCTGCTCCAAACGCTTAACCAGAATGGCCTAGGGAAAAAATACACATACCGTTGTAATTGGGCGAGTTTCTACTTTCAGATGCAATAGGAATTTTTGGGTTAGGTCAATCAGTTCGCGAGATATGGCAGTTTGAAGCCACGATATGGTTGAGAAGGCAAAAAATTCTTCGCAATTCTGCTGCTCCATACGCTTATCCAGAATGTCCTAGGGAAAAAATACGCATACAGTTGTAATAGGGCGAGTTTCTACTTTCAGATGCAATAGGAATTTTTGGGTTAGGTCAATCCGTTCGCGAGATATGTGAGTTTGAAGCCAAGAAATCGTTGAGAAGGCAAAAAATTTTTCGCAATTCTGCTGCTCCAAACGCTTACCAAGAATAGCCTAGGGAAAAAATACACATACCGTTGTAATTGGGCGAGTTTCTACTTTCAGATGCAATAGGAATTTTTGGGTTAGGTCAGTCAGTTCGCGAGATATGGCAGTTTGAAGCCAAGATATGGTTGAGGAGGCAAAAAATTTTTCGCAAATCTGCTGCTCCAAACGCTTAACAAGAATGGCCTAGGGAAAAAATACACATACCGTTGTAATTGGGCGAGTTTCTACTTTCAGACGCAGCAGGAACTTTTCGGTTTGCGCAATCCGTTCGCGAGATATGGGAGTTTGAAGGCAAGAAATGGTTGAGAAGGCAAAAAATTTTTCGCAATTCTGCTGCTCCAAACGCTTAACAAGAATGGCCTAGGGAAAAAATACACATACCGTTGTAATTGGGCGAGTTTCTACTTTCAGATGCAATAGGAATTTTTGGGTTAGGTCAATCAGTTCGCGAGATATGGCAGTTTGAAGCCAAGATATGGTTGAGAAGGCAAAAAATTTTTCGCAATTCTGCTGCTCCATACGCTTAACCAGAATGTCCTAGGGAAAAAAATACGCATACAGTTGTAATAGGGCGAGTTTCTACTTTCAGATGCAATAGGAACTTTTGGGTTAGGTCAATCCGTTCGCGAGATATGGGAGCTTGAAGCCCAGAAATGGTTGAGAAGGCAAAAAATATTTCGCAATTCTGCTGCTCCAAACGCTTAGCAAGAATGGCCTATGGAAAAAATACACATACCGTTGTAATCGGGCGAGTTTCTACTTTCAGATGCAATAGGAATTTTTGGCTTAGGTCAATCCCTTCGCGAGATATGGGAGTTTGAAGCCCAGAAATGGTTGAGAAGGCAAAAAATTTTTAGCAATTCTGCTGCTCCAAACGCTTAACAAGAATGGCCTAGGGAAAAAATAGACATACCGTTGTAATCGGGCGGGTTTCTACTTTCAGTTACAGTAGGAGTTTTTGGGTTAGGTCAATCCGTTCGCGAGATATGTGAGTTTGAAGCTAAGAAATGGTTGAGAACGCAACAAATTTTTCGCACTTCTGCTGCTCCAAACGCTTAACCAGAATGGCCTAGGGAAAAAATACCCATACCGTTGTAATCGGACGAATTTCTGTTTTCAGTTACGATAGTAATTTTTTGGTTAGGTCAATCCGTTAGCGAGATATGGGAGTTTGAAGCTAAGAAATGGTTGAGAAGAGAACAAATTTTTCGCAATTCTGCAGCTCCAAACGCTTAACCAGAATGGCCTAGGGAAAAAATACCCATACCGTTGTAATCGGACGAGTTTCTGTTTTCAGTTACAATAGGAATTTTTTGGTTAGGTCAATCCGTTCGCGAGATATGGGACTTTCAATTTAAGAAATGGTTGACAAAACAACAAATTTTTCGCAGTTCTGCTGCTCCAATCGCTTAACCAGAATGGCCCAGGGGAAAAATAAACGTACCTTTGTAATCGGGCGAGTTTCTACTTGCAGATGCAATAGGAATTCTTGGGTTAGGTCATTCTGTTCGCGAGATATGGGAGTTTGAAGCTAAGAAATGGTTGAGAAGAGAACAAATTTTTCGCAATTCTGCTGCTCCAAACGCTTAACCAGAATGGCCTAGGGAAAAAATACACATACCGTTGTAATTGGGCGAGTTTCTACTTTCAGATGCAATAGGAATTTTTGGGTTAGGTCAATCAGTTCGCGAGATATGGCAGTTTGAAGCCACGATATGGTTGAGAAGGCAAAAAATTTTTCGCAATTCTGCTGCTCCATACGCTTAACCAGAATGTCCTAGGGAAAAAATACGCATACAGTTGTAATAGGGCGAGTTTCTACTTTCAGATGCAATAGGAATTTTTGGGTTAGGTCAATCCGTTCGCGAGATATGTGAGTTTGAAGCCAAGAAATCGTTGAGAAGGCAAAAAATTTTTCGCAATTCTGCTGCTTCAAACGCTTAACCAGAATGTCCTAGGGAAAAAATATGCATACAGTTGTAATAAGGCGACTTTCTACTTTCAGATGCAATAGGAATTTTTGGGTTAGGTCAGTCAGTTCGCGAGATATGGCAGTTTGAAGCCAAGAAATGGTTGAGGAGGCAAAAAATTTTTCGCAATTCTGCTGCTCCAAACGCTTAACAAGAATGGCCTAGGGAAAAAATACACATACCGTTGTAATTGGGCGAGTTTCTACTTTCAGATGCAATAGGAATTTTTGGGTTAGGTCAGTCAGTTCGCGAGATATGGCAGTTTGAAGCCAAGATATGGTTGAGAAGGCAAAAAATTTTTCGCAATTCTGCTGCTCCATACGCTTAACCAGAATGTCCTAGGGAAAAAATACGCATACAGTTGTAATAGGGCGACTTTCTACTTTCAGATGCAATAGGAATTTTTGGGATAGGTCAATCCGTTCGCGAGATATGTGAGTTTGAAGCCAAGAAATCGTTGAGAAGGCAACAAATTTTTCGCAATTCTGCTGCTTCAAACGCTTAACCAGAATGGCCTAGGGAAAAAATACACATAGCGCTGTAATCGGGCGAGTTTCTACTTTCAGATGCAATAGGAATTTTTGGGTTAGGTCAATCCGTTCGCGAGATATGGCAGTTTGAATCTAAGAAATGGTTGAGAAGACAACAAATTTTCCGCAATTCTGCTGCTCCAAACGCTTAACCAGAATGGGCTAGGGAAAAAATACACATACCGTTGTAATCGGGCGAGTTTCTACTTTCAGACGCAACAGGAATTTTTGGGTTAGGTCAATCCGTTCGCGAGATATGGGAGTTTGAAGCTACGAAATGGTTGAGAAGAGAGCTAATTTTTCGCAATTCTGCTGCTCCAAACGCTTAACCAGAATGGCCTAGGGAAAATATACACATACCGCTGTAGTCGGGCGAGCTTCTACTTTCAGATGCAATAGGAATTTTTGGGTTAGGTCAATCCGTTCGCGAGATATGGCAGTTTGAAGCCAAGAAATGGTTGAGAAGGCAAAAAATTTTTCGCAATTCTCCTGCTCCAAACGCTTAACCAGAACGGCCTAGGGAAAAAATACACATACCGTTGTAATCGGGCGAGTTTCTACTTTCAGATGCAATAGGAATTTTTGGGTTAGGTCAATCCGTTCGCGAGATATGTGAGTTTGAAGACAAGAAATTGTTGAGAAGGCAAAAAATTTTTCGCAATTCTGCTGCTTCAAACGCTTAACCAGAATGGCCTAGGGAAAAAATACACATACCGTTGTAATCGGGCGAGTTTCTACTTTCAGACGCAGCAGGAACTTTTCGGTTTGCGCAATCCGTTCGCGAGATATGGGAGTTTGAAGCCAAGAAATGGTTGAGAAGGCAAAAAATTTTTCGCAATTCTGCTGCATCAAACGCTTAACCAGAATGGCCTCGGGAAAAAACACACATACAGCTGTAATCGGGCGAGTTTCTACTTTCAAATGCAATAGGAATTTTTGGGTTAGGTCATTCCGTTCGCGAGATATGAGAGTTTGAAGCTAAGAAATGGTTGAGAAGAGAACAAATTTTTCGCAATTCTGTTGCTTCAAACGCTTAACCAGAATGGCCTAGGGGAAAAATACACGTACCGCTGTAATCGGGCGAGTTTCTACTTTCAGATGCAATAGGAATTTTTGGGTTAGGTCAATCCGTTCGCGAGATATGGGAGTTTGAAGCCCAGAAATGGTTGAGAAGGCAAAAAATATTTCGCAATTCTGCTGCTCCAAACGCTTAGCAAGAATGGCCTATGGAAGAAATACACATACCGTTGTAATTGGGCGAGTTTCTACTTTCAGATGCCATAGGAATTTTTGGGCCAGGACAATCAGTTCGCGAGATATGGGAGTTTGAAGCCAAGAAATGGTTGTGGAGACAACAAATTTTTCGCAATTCTGTTGCTTCAAACGCTTAACCAGAATGGCCTAGGGGAAAAATACACGTACCGCTGTAATCGGGCGAGTTTCTACTTTCAGATGCAATAGGAATTTTTGGGTTAGGTCAATCCGTTCGCGAGATATGGGAGTTTGAAGCCCAGAAATGGTTGAGAAGGCAAACAATTTTTAGCAATTCTGCTGCTCCAAACGCTTAACAAGAATGGCCTAGGGAAAAAATACACACACCGTTGTAATCGGGCGAGTTTCTACTTTCAGTTACAGTAGGAGTTTTTGGGTTAGGTCAATCCGTTCGCGAGATATGTGAGTTTGAAGCTAAGAAATGGTTGAGAACACAACAAATTTTTCGCACTTCTGCTGCTCCAAACGCTTAACCAGAATGGCCTAGGGAAAAAATACCCATACCGTTGTAATCGGACGAATTTCTGTTTTCAGTTACGATAGGAATTTTTTGGTTAGGTCAATCCGTTAGCGAGATATGGGAGTTTGAAGCTAAGAAATGGTTGAGAAGAGAACAAATTTTTCGCAATTCTGCAGCTCCAAACGCTTAACCAGAATGGCCTAGGGAAAAAATACCCATACCGTTGTAATCGGACGAGTTTCTGTTTTCAGTTACAATAGGAATTTTTTGGTTAGGTCAATCCGTTCGCGAGATATGGGACTTTCAATTTAAGAAATGGTTGACAAAACAACAAATTTTTCGCAGTTCTGCTGCTCCAATCGCTTAACCAGAATGGCCTAGGGGAAAAATAAACGTACCTTTGTAATCGGGCGAGTTTCTACTTGCAGATGCAATAGGAATTTTTGGGTTAGGTCAATCAGTTCGCGAGATATGGCAGTTTGAAGCCACGATATG
Organism: Ptiloglossa arizonensis; assembly: GCF_051014685.1. Lineage (NCBI taxonomy): Eukaryota > Metazoa > Arthropoda > Insecta > Hymenoptera > Colletidae > Ptiloglossa > Ptiloglossa arizonensis. The sequence continues at coordinate 96,697 of NW_027478882.1, read as the reverse complement.
GTTGAGAAGGCAAAAAATTTTTCGCAATTCTGCTGCTCCAAACGCTTAACAAGAATAGCCTAGGGAAAAAATACACATACCGTTGTAATTGGGCGAGTTTCTACTTTCAGATGCAATAGCAATTTTTGGGTTAGGTCAGTCAGTTCGCGAGATATGTGAGTTTGAAGCCAAGAAATCGTTGAGAAGGCAAAAAATTTTTCGCAATTCTGCTGCTTCAAACGCTTAACCAGCATGGCCTAGGGAACAAATACACATAGCGCTGTAATCGGGCGAGTTTCTACTTTCAGATGCAATAGGAATTTTTGGGTTAGGTCAATCCGTTCGCGAGATATGGCAGTTTGAAGCCAAGATATGGTTGAGAAGGCAAAAAATTTTTCGCAATTCTGCTGCTCGAAACGCTTAACCAGAACGGCCTAGGGAAAAAATACACATACCGTTGTAATCGGGCGAGTTTCTACTTTCAGACGCAGCAGGAACTTTTCGGTTTGCGCAATCCGTTCGCGAGATATGGGAGTTTGAAGGCAAGAAATGGTTGAGAAGGCAAAAAATTTTTCGCAATTCTGCTGCTCCAAACGCTTAACAAGAATGGCCTAGGGAAAAAATACACATACCGTTGTAATTGGGCGAGTTTCTACTTTCAGATGCAATAGGAATTTTTGGGTTAGGTCAATCAGTTCGCGAGATATGGCAGTTTGAAGCCAAGATATGGTTGAGAAGGCACAAAATTTTTCGCAATTCTGCTGCTCCATACGCTTAACCAGAATGTCCTAGGGAAAAAATACGCATACAGTTGTAATAGGGCGAGTTTCTACTTTCAGATGCAATAGGAATTTTTGGGTTAGGTCAATCCGTTCGCGAGATATGGCAGTTTGAATCTAAGAAATGGTTGAGAAGACAACAAATTTTCCGCAATTCTGCTGCTCCAAACGCTTAACCAGAATGGGCTAGGGAAAAAATACACATACCGTTGTAATTGGGCGAGTTTCTACTTTCAGATGCAATAGCAATTTTTGGGTTAGGTCAGTCAGTTCGCGAGATATGGCAGTTTGAAGCCAAGATATGGTTGAGGAGGCAAAAAATTTTTCGCAAATCTGCTGCTCCAAACGCTTAACCAGAATGGCCTAGGGAAAAAATACACATACCGTTGTAATCGTGCGAGTTTCTACTTTCACACGCAACAGGAATTTTTGGGTTAGGTCAATCCGTTCGCGAGATATGGGAGCTTGAAGCCAAGAAATGGTTGAGAAGGCAAAAAATTTTTCGCAATTCTGCTGCTCCAAACGCTTAACAAGAATAGCCTAGGGAAAAAATACACATACCGTTGTAATTGGGCGAGTTTCTACTTTCAGATGCAATAGGAATTTTTGGGTTAGGTCAGTCAGTTCGCGAGATATGGCAGTTTGAAGCCAAGAAATGGTTGTGGAGACAACAAATTTTTCGCAATTCTGCTACTCCAAACGCTTAACCAGTAGGGCCTAGGCAAAAAATACACATACCGCTGTAATCGGGCGAGTTTCTACTTTCAGATGCAATAGGAATTTTTGGGTTAGGTCAATCCGTTCGCGAGATATGGGAGTTTGAAGCCCAGAAATGGTTGAGAAGGCAAAAAATTTTTAGCAATTCTGCTGCTCCAAACGCTTAACAAGAATGGCCTAGGGAAAAAATACACACACCGTTGTAATCGGGCGAGTTTCTACTTTCAGTTACAGTAGGAGTTTTTGGGTTAGGTCAATCCGTTCGCGAGATATGTGAGTTTGAAGCTAAGAAATGGTTGAGAAGGCAAAAAATTTTTCGCAATTCTGCTGCTCCAAACGCTTAACAAGAATAGCCTAGGGAAAAAATACACATACCGTTGTAATTGGGCGAGTTTCTACTTTCAGATGCAATAGGAATTTTTGGGTTAGGTCAGTCAGTTCGCGAGATATGGCAGTTTGAAGCCAAGATATGGTTGAGGAGGCAAAAAATTTTTCGCAATTCTGCTGCTCCATACGCTTAACCAGAATGTCCTAGGGAAAAAATACGCATACAGTTGTAATAGGGCGAGTTTCTACTTTCAGATGCAATAGGAATTTTTGGGTTAGGTCAATCCGTTCGCGAGATATGTGAGTTTGAAGCCAAGAAATCGTTGAGAAGGCAAAAAATTTTTCGCAATTCTGCTGCTTCAAACGCTTAACCAGCATGGCCTAGGGAACAAATACACATAGCGCTGTAATCGGGCGAGTTTCTACTTTCAGATGCAATAGGAATTTTTGGGTTAGGTCAATCCGTTCGCGAGATATGGCAGTTTGAAACTAAGAAATGGTTGAGAAGACAACAAATTTTCCGCAATTCTGCTGCTCCAAACGCTTAACCAGAATGGCCTAGGGGAAAAATACACGTACCGCTGTAATCGGGCGAGTTTCTACTTTCAGATGCAATAGGAATTTTTGGGTTAGGTCAATCCGTTCGCGAGATATGGGAGTTTGAAGCCCAGAAATGGTTGAGAAGGCAAAAAATATTTCGCAATTCTGCTGCTCCAAACGCTTAGCAAGAATGGCCTATGGAAGAAATACACATACCGTTGTAATTGGGCGAGTTTCTACTTTCAGATGCCATAGGAATTTTTGGGCCAGGACAATCAGTTCGCGAGATATGGGAGTTTGAAGCCAAGAAATGGTTGTGGAGACAACAAATTTTTCGCAATTCTGCTACTCCAAACGCTTAACCAGTAGGGCCTAGGCAAAAAATACACATACCGCTGTAATCGGGCGAGTTTCTACTTTCAGATGCAATAGGAATTTTTGGGTTAGGTCAATCCGTTCGCGAGATATGGGAGTTTGAAGCCCAGAAATGGTTGAGAAGGCAAAAAATTTTTAGCAATTCTGCTGCTCCAAACGCTTAACAAGAATGGCCTAGGGAAAAAATACACACACCGTTGTAATCGGGCGAGTTTCTACTTTCAGTTACAGTAGGAGTTTTTGGGTTAGGTCAATCCGTTCGCGAGATATGTGAGTTTGAAGCTAAGAAATGGTTGAGAACACAACAAATTTTTCGCACTTCTGCTGCTCCAAACGCTTAACCAGAATGGCCTAGGGAAAAAATACCCATACCGTTGTAATCGGACGAATTTCTGTTTTCAGTTACGATAGGAATTTGTTGGTTAGGTCAATCCGTTAGCGAGATATGGGAGTTTGAAGCTAAGAAATGGTTGAGAAGAGAACAAATTTTTCGCAATTCTGCAGCTCCAAACGCTTAACCAGAATGGCCTAGGGAAAAAATACACATACCGTTGTAATTGGGCGAGTTTCTACTTTCAGATGCAATAGGAATTTTTGGGTTAGGTCAATCAGTTCGCGAGATATGGCAGTTTGAAGCCACGATATGGTTGAGAAGGCAAAAAATTTTTCGCAATTCTGCTGCTCCAAACGCTTAACAAGAATAGCCTAGGGAAAAAATACACATACCGTTGTAATTGGGCGAGTTTCTACTTTCAGATGCAATAGCAATTTTTGGGTTAGGTCAGTCAGTTCGCGAGATATGGCAGTTTGAAGCCAAGATATGGTTGAGGAGGCAAAAAATTTTTCGCAAATCTGCTGCTCCAAACGCTTAACCAGAATGGCCTAGGGAAAAAATACACATACCGTTGTAATCGGGCGAGTTTCTACTTTCAGATGCAATAGGAATTTTTGGGTTAGGTCAGTCAGTTCGCGAGATATGGCAGTTTGAAGCCAAGATATGGTTGAGGAGGCAAAAAATTTTTCGCAATTCTGCTGCTCCATACGCTTAACCAGAATGTCCTAGGGAAAAAATACGCATACAGTTGTAATAGGGCGAGTTTCTACTTTCAGATGCAATAGGAATTTTTGGGTTAGGTCAATCCGTTCGCGAGATATGGCAGTTTGAAACCAAGAAATGGTTGAGAAGACAACAAATTTTCCGCAATTCTGCTGCTCCAAACGCTTAACCAGAATGGCCTAGGGAAAAAATACACATACCGCTGTAGTCGGGCGAGTTTCTACTTTCAGATGCAATAGGAATTTTTGGGTTAGGTCAATCCGTTCGCGAGATATGGCAGTTTGAAGCCAAGAAATGGTTGAGAAGGCAAAAAATTTTTCGCAATTCTGCTGCTCGAAACGCTTAACCAGAACGGCCTAGGGAAAAAATACACATACCGTTGTAATCGGGCGAGTTTCTACTTTCAGACGCAGCAGGAACTTTTCGGTTTGCGCAATCCGTTCGCGAGATATGGGAGTTTGAAGGCAAGAAATGGTTGAGAAGGCAAAAAATTTTTCGCAATTCTGCTGCTCCAAACGCTTAACAAGAATGGCCTAGGGAAAAAATACACATACCGTTGTAATTGGGCGAGTTTCTACTTTCAGATGCAATAGGAATTTTTGGGTTAGGTCAATCAGTTCGCGAGATATGGCAGTTTGAAGCCAAGATATGGTTGAGAAGGCAAAAAATTTTTCGCAATTCTGCTGCTCCATACGCTTAACCAGAATGTCCTAGGGAAAAAATACGCATACAGTTGTAATAGGGCGAGTTTCTACTTTCAGATGCAATAGGAATTTTTGGGTTAGGTCAATCCGTTCGCGAGATATGGCAGTTTGAATCTAAGAAATGGTTGAGAAGACAACAAATTTTCCGCAATTCTGCTGCTCCAAACGCTTAACCAGAATGGGCTAGGGAAAAAATACACATACCGTTGTAATTGGGCGAGTTTCTACTTTCAGATGCAATAGCAATTTTTGGGTTAGGTCAGTCAGTTCGCGAGATATGGCAGTTTGAAGCCAAGATATGGTTGAGGAGGCAAAAAATTTTTCGCAAATCTGCTGCTCCAAACGCTTAACCAGAATGGCCTAGGGAAAAAATACACATACCGTTGTAATCGGGCGAGTTTCTACTTTCACACGCAACAGGAATTTTTGGGTTAGGTCAATCCGTTCGCGAGATATGGGAGCTTGAAGCCAAGAAATGGTTGAGAAGGCAAAAAATTTTTCGCAATTCTGCTGCTCCAAACGCTTAACAAGAATAGCCTAGGGAAAAAATACACATACCGTTGTAATTGGGCGAGTTTCTACTTTCAGATGCAATAGGAATTTTTGGGTTAGGTCAGTCAGTTCGCGAGATATGGCAGTTTGAAGCCAAGATATGGTTGAGGAGGCAAAAAATTTTTCGCAATTCTGCTGCTCCATACGCTTAACCAGAATGTCCTAGGGAAAAAATACGCATACAGTTGTAATAGGGCGAGTTTCTACTTTCAGATGCAATAGGAATTTTTGGGTTAGGTCAATCCGTTCGCGAGATATGTGAGTTTGAAGCCAAGAAATCGTTGAGAAGGCAAAAAATTTTTCGCAATTCTGCTGCTTCAAACGCTTAACCAGCATGGCCTAGGGAACAAATACACATAGCGCTGTAATCGGGCGAGTTTCTACTTTCAGATGCAATAGGAATTTTTGGGTTAGGTCAATCCGTTCGCGAGATATGGCAGTTTGAAACTAAGAAATGGTTGAGAAGACAACAAATTTTCCGCAATTCTGCTGCCCCAAACGCTTAACCAGAATGGCCTAGGGAAAAAATACACATACCGCTGTAGTCGGGCGAGTTTCTACTTTCAGATGCAATAGGAATTTTTGGGTTAGGTCAATCCGTTCGCGAGATATGGCAGTTTGAAGCCAAGAAATGGTTGAGAAGGCAAAAAATTTTTCGCAATTCTGCTGCTCGAAACGCTTAACCAGAACGGCCTAGGGAAAAAATACACATACCGTTGTAATCGGGCGAGTTTCTACTTTCAGACGCAGCAGGAACTTTTCGGTTTGCGCAATCCGTTCGCGAGATATGGGAGTTTGAAGGCAAGAAATGGTTGAGAAGGCAAAAAATTTTTCGCAATTCTGCTGCTCCAAACGCTTAACAAGAATGGCCTAGGGAAAAAATACACATACCGTTGTAATTGGGCGAGTTTCTACTTTCAGATGCAATAGGAATTTTTGGGTTAGGTCAATCAGTTCGCGAGATATGGCAGTTTGAAGCCAAGAAATGGTTGAGAAGGCAAAAAATTTTTCGCAATTCTCCTGCTCCAAACGCTTAACCAGAACGGCCTAGGGAAAAAATACACATACCGTTGTAATCGGGCGAGTTTCTACTTTCAGATGCAATAGGAATTTTTGGGTTAGGTCAATCCGTTCGCGAGATATGTGAGTTTGAAGACAAGAAATTGTTGAGAAGGCAAAAAATTTTTCGCAATTCTGCTGCTTCAAACGCTTAACCAGAATGGCCTAGGGAAAAAATACACATACCGTTGTAATCGGGCGAGTTTCTACTTTCAGACGCAGCAGGAACTTTTCGGTTTGCGCAATCCGTTCGCGAGATATGGGAGTTTGAAGCCAAGAAATGGTTGAGAAGGCAAAAAATTTTTCGCAATTCTGCTGCTTCAAACGCTTAACCAGCATGGCCTAGGGAACAAATACACATAGCGCTGTAATCGGGCGAGTTTCTACTTTCAGATGCAATAGGAATTTTTGGGTTAGGTCAATCCGTTCGCGAGATATGGCAGTTTGAAACTAAGAAATGGTTGAGAAGACAACAAATTTTCCGCAATTCTGCTGCTCCAAACGCTTAACCAGAATGGCCTAGGGGAAAAATACACGTACCGCTGTAATCGGGCGAGTTTCTACTTTCAGATGCAATAGGAATTTTTGGGTTAGGTCAATCCGTTCGCGAGATATGGGAGTTTGAAGCCCAGAAATGGTTGAGAAGGCAAAAAATATTTCGCAATTCTGCTGCTCCAAACGCTTAGCAAGAATGGCCTATGGAAGAAATACACATACCGTTGTAATTGGGCGAGTTTCTACTTTCAGATGCCATAGGAATTTTTGGGCCAGGACAATCAGTTCGCGAGATATGGGAGTTTGAAGCCAAGAAATGGTTGTGGAGACAACAAATTTTTCGCAATTCTGCTACTCCAAACGCTTAACCAGTAGGGCCTAGGCAAAAAATACACATACCGCTGTAATCGGGCGAGTTTCTACTTTCAGATGCAATAGGAATTTTTGGGTTAGGTCAATCCGTTCGCGAGATATGGGAGTTTGAAGCCCAGAAATGGTTGAGAAGGCAAAAAATTTTTAGCAATTCTGCTGCTCCAAACGCTTAACAAGAATGGCCTAGGGAAAAAATACACACACCGTTGTAATCGGGCGAGTTTCTACTTTCAGTTACAGTAGGAGTTTTTGGGTTAGGTCAATCCGTTCGCGAGATATGTGAGTTTGAAGCTAAGAAATGGTTGAGAACACAACAAATTTTTCGCACTTCTGCTGCTCCAAACGCTTAACCAGAATGGCCTAGGGAAAAAATACCCATACCGTTGTAATCGGACGAATTTCTGTTTTCAGTTACGATAGGAATTTTTTGGTTAGGTCAATCCGTTAGCGAGATATGGGAGTTTGAAGCTAAGAAATGGTTGAGAAGAGAACAAATTTTTCGCAATTCTGCAGCTCCAAACGCTTAACCAGAATGGCCTAGGGAAAAAATACACATACCGTTGTAATTGGGCGAGTTTCTACTTTCAGATGCAATAGGAATTTTTGGGTTAGGTCAATCAGTTCGCGAGATATGGCAGTTTGAAGCCACGATATGGTTGAGAAGGCAAAAAATTTTTCGCAATTCTGCTGCTCCAAACGCTTAACAAGAATAGCCTAGGGAAAAAATACACATACCGTTGTAATTGGGCGAGTTTCTACTTTCAGATGCAATAGCAATTTTTGGGTTAGGTCAGTCAGTTCGCGAGATATGGCAGTTTGAAGCCAAGATATGGTTGAGGAGGCAAAAAATTTTTCGCAAATCTGCTGCTCCAAACGCTTAACCAGAATGGCCTAGGGAAAAAATACACATACCGTTGTAATCGGGCGAGTTTCTACTTTCAGATGCAATAGGAATTTTTGGGTTAGGTCAGTCAGTTCGCGAGATATGGCAGTTTGAAGCCAAGATATGGTTGAGGAGGCAAAAAATTTTTCGCAATTCTGCTGCTCCATACGCTTAACCAGAATGTCCTAGGGAAAAAATACGCATACAGTTGTAATAGGGCGAGTTTCTACTTTCAGATGCAATAGGAATTTTTGGGTTAGGTCAATCCGTTCGCGAGATATGGCAGTTTGAAACCAAGAAATGGTTGAGAAGACAACAAATTTTCCGCAATTCTGCTGCTCCCAACGCTTAACCAGAATGGCCTAGGGAAAAAATACACATACCGCTGTAGTCGGGCGAGTTTCTACTTTCAGATGCAATAGGAATTTTTGGGTTAGGTCAATCCGTTCGCGAGATATGGCAGTTTGAAGCCAAGAAATGGTTGAGAAGGCAAAAAATTTTTCGCAATTCTGCTGCTCGAAACGCTTAACCAGAACGGCCTAGGGAAAAAATACACATACCGTTGTAATCGGGCGAGTTTCTACTTTCAGACGCAGCAGGAACTTTTCGGTTTGCGCAATCCGTTCGCGAGATATGGGAGTTTGAAGGCAAGAAATGGTTGAGAAGGCAAAAAATTTTTCGCAATTCTGCTGCTCCAAACGCTTAACAAGAATGGCCTAGGGAAAAAATACACATACCGTTGTAATTGGGCGAGTTTCTACTTTCAGATGCAATAGGAATTTTTGGGTTAGGTCAATCAGTTCGCGAGATATGGCAGTTTGAAGCCAAGATATGGTTGAGAAGGCAAAAAATTTTTCGCAATTCTGCTGCTCCATACGCTTAACCAGAATGTCCTAGGGAAAAAATACGCATACAGTTGTAATAGGGCGAGTTTCTACTTTCAGATGCAATAGGAATTTTTGGGTTAGGTCAATCCGTTCGCGAGATATGGCAGTTTGAATCTAAGAAATGGTTGAGAAGACAACAAATTTTCCGCAATTCTGCTGCTCCAAACGCTTAACCAGAATGGGCTAGGGAAAAAATACACATACCGTTGTAATTGGGCGAGTTTCTACTTTCAGATGCAATAGCAATTTTTGGGTTAGGTCAGTCAGTTCGCGAGATATGGCAGTTTGAAGCCAAGATATGGTTGAGGAGGCAAAAAATTTTTCGCAAATCTGCTGCTCCAAACGCTTAACCAGAATGGCCTAGGGAAAAAATACACATACCGTTGTAATCGGGCGAGTTTCTACTTTCACACGCAACAGGAATTTTTGGGTTAGGTCAATCCGTTCGCGAGATATGGGAGCTTGAAGCCAAGAAATGGTTGAGAAGGCAAAAAATTTTTCGCAATTCTGCTGCTCCAAACGCTTAACAAGAATAGCCTAGGGAAAAAATACACATACCGTTGTAATTGGGCGAGTTTCTACTTTCAGATGCAATAGGAATTTTTGGGTTAGGTCAGTCAGTTCGCGAGATATGGCAGTTTGAAGCCAAGATATGGTTGAGGAGGCAAAAAATTTTTCGCAATTCTGCTGCTCCATACGCTTAACCAGAATGTCCTAGGGAAAAAATACGCATACAGTTGTAATAGGGCGAGTTTCTACTTTCAGATGCAATAGGAATTTTTGGGTTAGGTCAATCCGTTCGCGAGATATGTGAGTTTGAAGCCAAGAAATCGTTGAGAAGGCAAAAAATTTTTCGCAATTCTGCTGCTTCAAACGCTTAACCAGCATGGCCTAGGGAACAAATACACATAGCGCTGTAATCGGGCGAGTTTCTACTTTCAGATGCAATAGGAATTTTTGGGTTAGGTCAATCCGTTCGCGAGATATGGCAGTTTGAAACTAAGAAATGGTTGAGAAGACAACAAATTTTCCGCAATTCTGCTGCTCCAAACGCTTAACCAGAATGGCCTAGGGAAAAAATACACATACCGCTGTAGTCGGGCGAGTTTCTACTTTCAGATGCAATAGGAATTTTTGGGTTAGGTCAATCCGTTCGCGAGATATGGCAGTTTGAAGCCAAGAAATGGTTGAGAAGGCAAAAAATTTTTCGCAATTCTGCTGCTCGAAACGCTTAACCAGAACGGCCTAGGGAAAAAATACACATACCGTTGTAATCGGGCGAGTTTCTACTTTCAGACGCAGCAGGAACTTTTCGGTTTGCGCAATCCGTTCGCGAGATATGGGAGTTTGAAGGCAAGAAATGGTTGAGAAGGCAAAAAATTTTTCGCAATTCTGCTGCTCCAAACGCTTAACAAGAATGGCCTAGGGAAAAAATACACATACCGTTGTAATTGGGCGAGTTTCTACTTTCAGATGCAATAGGAATTTTTGGGTTAGGTCAATCAGTTCGCGAGATATGGCAGTTTGAAGCCAAGAAATGGTTGAGAAGGCAAAAAATTTTTCGCAATTCTCCTGCTCCAAACGCTTAACCAGAACGGCCTAGGGAAAAAATACACATACCGTTGTAATCGGGCGAGTTTCTACTTTCAGATGCAATAGGAATTTTTGGGTTAGGTCAATCCGTTCGCGAGATATGTGAGTTTGAAGACAAGAAATTGTTGAGAAGGCAAAAAATTTTTCGCAATTCTGCTGCTTCAAACGCTTAACCAGAATGGCCTAGGGAAAAAATACACATACCGTTGTAATCGGGCGAGTTTCTACTTTCAGACGCAGCAGGAACTTTTCGGTTTGCGCAATCCGTTCGCGAGATATGGGAGTTTGAAGCCAAGAAATGGTTGAGAAGGCAAAAAATTTTTCGCAATTCTGCTGCTTCAAACGCTTAACCAGAATGGCCTAGGGAAAAAACACACATACAGCTGTAATCGGGCGAGTTTCTACTTTCAAATGCAATAGGAATTTTTGGGTTAGGTCATTCCGTTCGCGAGATATGAGAGTTTGAAGCTAAGAAATGGTTGAGAAGAGAACAAATTTTTCGCAATTCTGTTGCTTCAAACGCTTAACCAGAATGGCCTAGGGGAAAAATACACGTACCGCTGTAATCGGGCGAGTTTCTACTTTCAGATGCAATAGGAATTTTTGGGTTAGGTCAATCCGTTCGCGAGATATGGGAGTTTGAAGCCCAGAAATGGTTGAGAAGGCAAAAAATATTTCGCAATTCTGCTGCTCCAAACGCTTAGCAAGAATGGCCTATGGAAAAAATACACATACCGTTGTAATCGGGCGAGTTTCTACTTTCAGATGCAATAGGAATTTTTGGGTTAGGTCAATCCGTTCGCGAGATATGGGAGTTTGAAGCCCAGAAATGGTTGAGAAGGCAAAAAATTTTTAGCAATTCTGCTGCTCCAAACGCTTAACAAGAATGGCCTAGGGAAAAAATACACATACCGTTGTAATCGGGCGAGTTTCTACTTTCAGATACAGTAGGAGTTTTTGGGTTAGGTCAATCCGTTCGCGAGATATGTGAGTTTGAAGCTAAGAAATGGTTGAGAACACAACAAATTTTTCGCACTTCTGCTGCTCCAAACGCTTAACCAGAATGGCCTAGGGAAGAAATACCCATACCGTTGTAATCGGACGAATTTCTGTTTTCAGTTACGATAGGAATTTTTTGGTTAGGTCAATCCGTTAGCGAGATATGGGAGTTTGAAGCTAAGAAATGGTTGAGAAGAGAACAAATTTTTCGCAATTCTGCAGCTCCAAACGCTTAACCAGAATGGCCTAGGGAAAAAATACCCATACCGTTGTAATCGGACGAGTTTCTGTTTTCAGTTACAATAGGAATTTTTTGGTTAGGTCAATCCGTTCGCGAGATATGGGACTTTCAATTTAAGAAATGGTTGACAAAACAACAAACTTTTCGCAGTTCTGCTGCTCCAATCGCTTAACCAGAATGGCCTAGGGGAAAAATAAACGTACCTTTGTAATCGGGCGAGTTTCTACTTGCAGATGCAATAGGAATTTTTGGGTTAGGTCATTCTGTTCGCGAGATATGGGAGTTTGAAGCTAAGAAATGGTTGAGAAGAGAACAAATTTTTCGCAATTCTGCTGCTCCAAACGCTTAACCAGAATGGCCTAGGGAAAAAATACACATACCGTCGTAATTGGGCGAGTTTCTACTTTCAGACGCAGCAGGAACTTTTCGGTTTGCGCAATCCGTTCGCGAGATATGGGAGTTTGAAGCCAAGAAATGGTTGAGAAGGCAAAAAATTTTTCGCAATTCTGCTGCTTCAAACGCTTAACCAGAATGGCCTAGGGAAAAAACACACATACAGCTGTAATCGGGCGAGTTTCTACTTTCAGATGCAATAGGAATTTTTGGGTTAGGTCAGTCAGTTCGCGAGATATGGCAGTTTGAAACCAAGATATGGTTGAGGAGGCAAAAAATTTTTCGCAATTCTGCTGCTCCATACGCTTAACCAGAATGTCCTAGGGAAAAAATACGCATACAGTTGTAATAGGGCGAGTTTCTACTTTCAGATGCAATAGGAATTTTTGGGTTAGGTCAATCCGTTCGCGAGATATGTGAGTTTGAAGCCAAGAAATCGTTGAGAAGGCAAAAAATTTTTCGCAATTCTGCTGCTTCAAACGCTTAACCAGCATGGCCTAGGGAACAAATACACATAGCGCTGTAATCGGGCGAGTTTCTACTTTCAGATGCAATAGGAATTTTTGGGTTAGGTCAATCCGTTTCTTGAGATATGGCAGTTTGAAACTAAGAAATGGTTGAGAAGACAACAAATTTTCCGCAATTCTGCTGCTCCAAACGCTTAACCAGAATGGCCTAGGGAAAAAATACACATACCGCTGTAGTCGGGCGAGTTTCTACTTTCAGATGCAATAGGAACTTTTGGGTTAGGTCAATCCGTTCATGAGATATGGCAGTTTGAAGCCAAGAAATGGTTGAGAAGGCAAAAAATTTTTCGCAATTCTGCTGCTCCAAACGCTTAACCAGAACGGCCTAGGGAAAAAATACACATACCGTTGTAATCGGGCGAGTTTCTACTTTCAGATGCAATAGGAATTTTTGGGTTAGGTTAATCCGTTCGCGAGATATGGCAGTTTGAAGCCAAGAAATGGTTGAGAAGGCAAAAAATTTTTCGCAATTCTGCTGCTCCAAACGCTTAACCAGAACGGCCTAGGGAAAAAATACACATACCGTTGTAATCGGGCGAGTTTCTACTTTCAGATGCAATAGGAATTTTTGGGTTAGGTTAATCCGTTCGCGAGATATGTGAGTTTGAAGACAAGAAATTGTTGAGAAGGCAAAAAATTTTTCGCAATTCTGCTGCTACAAACGCTTAACCAGAATGGCCTAGGGAAAAAATACACATACCGTTGTAATTGGGCGAGTTTCTACTTTCAGACGCAGCAGGAACTTTTCGGTTTGCGCAATCCGTTCGCGAGATATGGGAGTTTGAAGGCAAGAAATGGTTGAGAAGGCAAAAAATTTTTCGCAATTCTGCTGCTCCAAACGCTTAACTAGAATGGCCTAGGGAAAAAATACACATACCGTTGTAATTGGGCGAGTTTCTACTTTCAGATGCAATAGGAATTTTTGGGTTAGGTCAATCAGTTCGCGAGATATGGCAGTTTGAAGCCAAGATATGGTTGAGAAGGCAAAAAATTTTTCGCAATTCTGCTGCTCCATACGCTTAACCAGAATGTCCTAGGGAAAAAATACGCATACAGTTGTAATAGGGCGAGTTTCTACTTTCAGATGCAATAGGAATTTTTGGGTTAGGTCAATCCGTTCGCGAGATATGTGAGTTTGAAGCCAAGAAATCGTTGAGAAGGCAAAAAATTTTTCGCAATTCTGCTGCTTCAAACGCTTAACCAGAATGGCCTAGGGAAAAAATACACATAGCGCTGTAATCGGGCGAGTTTCTACTTTCAGATGCAATAGGAATTTTTGGGTTAGGTCAATCAGTTCGCGAGATATGGGAGTTTGAAGCCAAGAAATGGTTGAGAAGGCAAAAAATTTTTCGCAATTCTGCTGCTCCAAACGCTTAACCAGAATGGGCTAGCGAAAAAATACACATACCGTTGTAATCGGGCGAATTTCTACTTTCACACGCAACAGGAATTTTTGGGTTAGGTCAATCCGTTCGCGAGATATGGGAGTTTGAAGCCAATAAATGGTTGAGGACGCATAAAATTTTTCGCAATTCTGCTGCTCCAAACGCTTAACCAGAATAGCCTAGGGAAAAAATACACATACCGCTGTAGTCTGGCGAGTTTCTACTTTCAAATGCAATAGGAATTTTTGGGTTAGGTCAATCCGTTTGCGAGATATGGGAGTTTGAAGCCAAGAAATGGTTGAGAAGGCAAAAAATTTGTCGCAATTCTGCTGCACCAAACGCTTAACAAGAATGGCCTAGGGAAAAAATACACACAGCGCTGTAATCGGGCAAGTTTCTACTTTCAGATGCAATAGGAATTTTTGGGTTAGGTCAATCCGTTCGCGAGATATGGCAGTTTGAAACTAAGAAATGGTTGAGAAGACAACAAATTTTCCGCAATTCTGCTGCTCCAAACGCTTAACCAGAATGGGCTAGGGAAAAAATACACATACCGTTGTAATCGGGCGAGTCTCTAATTTCAGACGCAACAGGAATTTTTGGGTTAGGTCAATCCGTTCGCGAGATATGGGAGTTTGAAGCCAAGAAATGGTTGAGATGGCAAACAATTTTTCACAATTCTGCTGCTCCAAGCGCTTAACCAGAATGGGCTAGGGAAAAAATACACATACCGTTGTAATTGGGCGAGTTTCTACTTTCAGATGCAATAGGAATTTTTGGGTTAGGTCAATCAGTTCGCGAGACATCGGAGTTTGAAGCTAAGAAATGGTTGAGAAGAGAGCTAATTTTTCGCAATTCTGCTGCTCCAAACGCTTAACCAGAACGGCCTAGGGAAAAAATACACATACCGTTGCAATCGGGCGAGTTTCTACTTTCAGATGCAGTAGGAATTTTTGGGTTAGGTCAATCCGTTCGCGAGATATGGGAGTTTGAAGCTACGAAATGGTTGAGAACAGAGCTAATTTTTCGCAATTCTGCTGCTCCAAACGCTTAACCAGAATGGCCTAGGGAAAAAAATACACATACCGCTGTAGTCGGGCGAGTTTCTACTTTCAGATGCAATAGGAATTTTTTGGTTAGGTCAATCCGTTCGCGAGATATGGCAGTTTGAATCCAAGAAATGGTTGAGAAGGCAAAAAATTTTTCGCAATTCTGCTGCTCCGAACGCTTAACCAGAACGGCCTAGGGAAAAAATACACATACCGTTGTAATCGGGCGAGTTTCTACTTTCAGATGCAATAGGAATTTTTGGGTTAGGTCAATCCGTTCGCGAGATATGTGAGTTTGAAGACAAGAAATTGTTGAGAAGGCAAAAAATTTTTCGCAATTCTGCTGCTTCAAACGCTTAACCAGAATGGCCTAGGGAAAAAATACACATACCGTTGTAATCGAGCGAGTTTCTACTTTCAGACGCAGCAGGAACTTTTCGGTTTGCTCAATCCGTTCGCGAGATATGGGAGTTTGAAGGCAAGAAATGGTTGAGAAGGCAAAAAATTTTTCGCCATTCTGCTGCTCCAAACGCTTAACTAGAATGGCCTAGGGAAAAAATACACATACCCTTGTAATTGGGCGAATTTCTACTTTCACACGCAACAGGAATTTTTGGGTTAGGTCAATCCGTTCGCGAGATATGGGACTTTGAAGCTAAGAAATGGTTGAGAAGACGACAAATTTTAAGCAATTCTGCTGCTCCAAACGCTTAACCAGAATGGGCTAGGGAAAAAATACACATACCGCTGTAGTCGGGCGAGTTTCTACTTTCAGATGCAATAGGAATTTTTGGGTTAGGTCAATCCGTTTGCGAGATATGGGAGTTTGAAGCCAAGAAATGGTTGAGAAGGCAAAAAATTTGTCGCAATTCTGCTGCACCAAACGCTTAACCAGAACGGCCTAGGGAAAAAATACACATACCGTTGCAATCGGGCGAGTTTCTACTTTCAGATGCAATAGGAATTTTTGGGTTAGGTCAATCCGTTCGCGAGATATGGGACTTTGAAGCTAAGAAATGGTTGAGAAGACGACAAATTTTAAGCAATTCTGCTGCTCCAAACGCTTAACCAGAATGGGCTAGGGAAAAAATACACATACCGTTGTAATCGGGCGAATTTCTACTTTCACACGCAACAGGAATTTTTGGGTTAGGTCAATCCGTTCGCGAGATATGGGAGTTTGAAGCCAATAAATGGTTGCGAACGCATAAAATTTTTCGCAATTCTGCTGCTCCAAACGCTTAACCAGAATAGCCTAGGGAAAAAATACACATACCGCTGTAGTCGGGCGAGTTTCTACTTTCAGATGCAATAGGAGTTTTTGGGTTAGGTCAATCCGTTTGCGAGATATGGGAGTTTGAAGACAAGAAATGGTTGAGAAGGCAAAAAATTTGTCGCAATTCTGCTGCACCAAACGCTTAACCAGAACGGCCTAGGGAAAAAATACACATACCGTTGCAATCGGGCGAGTTTCTACTTTCAGATGCAATAGGAATTTTTGGGTTAGGTCAATCCGTTCGCGAGATATGGGAGTTTGAAGCTACGAAATGGTTGAGAAGAGAGCTAATTTTTCGCAATTCTGCTGCTCCAAACGCTTAACTAGAATGGCCTAGGGAAAAAACACACATACCGCTGTAATCGGGCGAGTTTCTACTTTCAGATGCAATAGGAATTTTTTGGTTAGGTTAATCCGTTCGCGAGATATGGGAGTTTGAAGCCAAGAAATGTTGGAGAAGGCAAAAAATTTTTCGCAATTCTGCTGCTCCAAGCGCTTAACCAGAATGGGCTAGGGAAAAAATACACATACCGCTGTAATCGGGCGAGTTTCTACTTTCAGATGCAATAGGAATTTTTTGGTTAGGTTAATCCGTTCGCGAGATATGGGAGTTTGAAGCCAAGAAATGTTGGAGAAGGCAAAAAATTTTTCGCAATTCTGCTGCTCCAAGCGCTTAACCAGAATGGCCTAGGGAAAAAATACACATACCGTTGTAATCGGGCGAGTTTCTACTTTCACACGACACAGGAATTTTTGGGTTACGTCAATCCGTTCGCGAGATATGGGAGTTTGAAGCTAAGAAATGGTTGAGAAGACAACAAATTTTTCGCACTTCTGCTGCTCCAAACGCTTAACCAGAATGGCCTAGGGAAAAAATACACATACCGTTGTAATCGGGCGAGTTTCTACTTTCAGACGCAACAGGAATTTTTGGGTTTGGTCAATGCGTTCGCGAGATATGGGACTTTGAAGCTAAGAAATGGTTGAGACGACGACAAATTTTAAGCAATTCTGCTGCTCCAAACGCTTAACAAGAATGGCCTAGGGAAAAAATACACACAGCGCTGTAATCGGGCGAGTTTCTACTCTCAGATGCAATAGGAATTTTTGGGTTAGGTCAATCCGTTCGCGAGATATGGCAGTTTGAAACTAAGAAATGGTTGAGAAGACAACAAATTTTCCGCAATTCTGCTGCTCCAAACGCTTAACCAGAATGGGCTAGGGAAAAAATACACATACCGTTGTAATCGGGCGAGTTTCTACTTTCAGACGCAACAGGAATTTTTGGGTTAGGTCAATCCGTTCACGAGATATGGGAGTTTGAAGACAAGAAATGGTTGAGAAGGCAAAAAATTTGTCGCAATTCTGCTGCACCAAACGTTTAACCAGAACGGCCTAGGGAAAAAATACACATACCGTTGCAATCGGGCGAGTTTCTACTTTCAGATGCAATAGGAATTTTTGGGTTAGGTCAATCCGTTCGCGAGATATGGGAGTTTGAAGCTACGAAATGGTTGAGAAGAGAGCTAATTTTTCGCAATTCTGCTGCTCCAAACGCTTAACCAGAACGGCCTAGGGAAAAAATACACATACCGTTGCAATCGGGCGAGTTTCTACTTTCAGATGCAATAGGAATTTTTGGGTTAGGTCAATCCGTTCGCGAGATATGGGAGTTTGAAGCTACGAAATGGTTGAGAAGAGAGCTAATTTTTCGCAATTCTGCTGCTCCAAACGCTTAACCAGAATGGCCTAGGGAAAAAACACACATAGCGCTGTAATCGGGCGAGTTTCTACTTTCAGATGCAATAGGAATTTTTTGGTTAGGTTAATCCGTTCGCGAGATATGGGAGTTTGAAGCCAAGAAATGGTGGAGAAGGCAAAAAATTTTTCGCAATTCTGCTGCTCCAAGCGCTTAACCAGAATGGGCTAGGGAAAAAATACACATACCGTTGTAATTGGGCGAGTTTCTACTTTCAGATGCAATAGGAATTTTTGGGTTAGGTCAATCAGTTCGCGAGACATCGGAGTTTGAAGCTAAGAAATGGTTGAGAAGACAGCAAATTTTTCGCAAATCTGCTGCTCCAAACGATTAACCAGAATGGCCTAGGGAAAAAATACACATACCGTTGTAATCGGGCGAGTTTCTACTTTCACACGACACAGGAATTTTTGGGTTACGTCAATCCGTTCGCGAGATATGGGAGTTTGAAGCCAAGAAATGGTTGAGAAGGCAAAAAATTTTTCGAAATTCTGCTGCTCCAAACGCTTAACCAGAGTGGGCTAGGAAAAAAATACACATACCGTTGTAATCGGGCGAGTGTCTACTTTCAGACGCAAAAGGAATTTTTGGGTTAGGTCAATCCGTTCGCGAGATATGGGAATTTGAAACTAAGAAATGGTTGAGAACACAACAAATTTTTCGCACTTCTGCTGCTTCAAACGCTTAACCAGAATCGCCTAGGGAAAAAATACCCATTCCGTTGTAATCGGACGAGTTTCTGTTTTCAGTTGCGATCGGAACTTTTTGGTTAGCTCAATCCGTTCGCGTGATATGGGAGTTTGAAGCTAAGAAATGGTTGAGAAGAGAGCTAATTTTTCGCAATTCTGCTGCTCCAAACGCTTAACCAGAACGGCCTAGGGAAAAAATACACATACCGTTGCAATCGGGCGAGTTTCTACTTTCAGATGCAGTAGGAATTTTTGGGTTAGGTCAATCCGTTCGCGAGATATGGGAGTTTGAAGCTACGAAATGGTTGAGAACAGAGCTAATTTTTCGCAATTCTGCTGCTCCAAACGCTTAACCAGAATGGCCTAGGGAAAAAATACACATACCGCTGTAGTCGGGCGAGTTTCTACTTTCAGATGCAATAGGAATTTTTTGGTTAGGTCAATCCGTTCGCGAGATATGGCAGTTTGAATCCAAGAAATGGTTGAGAAGGCAAAAAATTTTTCGCAATTCTGCTGCTCCGAACGCTTAACCAGAACGGCCTAGGGAAAAAATACACATACCGTTGTAATCGGGCGAGTTTCTACTTTCAGATGCAATAGGAATTTTTGGGTTAGGTCAATCCGTTCGCGAGATATGTGAGTTTGAAGACAAGAAATTGTTGAGAAGGCAAAAAATTTTTCGCAATTCTGCTGCTTCAAACGCTTAACCAGAATGGCCTAGGGAAAAAATACACATACCGTTGTAATCGGGCGAGTTTCTACTTTCAGACGCAGCAGGAACTTTTCGGTTTGCTCAATCCGTTCGCGAGATATGGGAGTTTGAAGGCAAGAAATGGTTGAGAAGGCAAAAAATTTTTCGCCATTCTGCTGCTCCAAACGCTTAACCAGAACGGCCTAGGGAAAAAATACACATACCCTTGTAATTGGGCGAATTTCTACTTTCACACGCAACAGGAATTTTTGGGTTAGGTCAATCCGTTCGCGAGATATGGGACTTTGAAGCTAAGAAATGGTTGAGAAGACGACAAATTTTAAGCAATTCTGCTGCTCCAAACGCTTAACCAGAATGGGCTAGGGAAAAAATACACATACCGCTGTAGTCGGGCGAGTTTCTACTTTCAGATGCAATAGGAATTTTTGGGTTAGGTCAATCCGTTTGCGAGATATGGGAGTTTGAAGCCAAGAAATGGTTGAGAAGGCAAAAAATTTGTCGCAATTCTGCTGCACCAAACGCTTAACCAGAACGGCCTAGGGAAAAAATACACATACCGTTGCAATCGGGCGAGTTTCTACTTTCACATGCAATAGGAATTTTTGGGTTAGGTCAATCCGTTCGCGAGATATGGGACTTTGAAGCTAAGAAATGGTTGAGAAGACGACAAATTTTAAGCAATTCTGCTGCTCCAAACGCTTAACCAGAATGGGCTAGGGAAAAAATACACATACCGTTGTAATCGGGCGAATTTCTACTTTCACACGCAACAGGAATTTTTGGGTTAGGTCAATCCGTTCGCGAGATATGGGAGTTTGAAGCCAATAAATGGTTGAGAACGCATAAAATTTTTCGAAATTCTGCTGCTCCAAACGCTTAACCAGAATAGCCTAGGGAAAAAATACACATACCGCTGTAGTCGGGCGAGTTTCTACTTTCAGATGCAATAGGAGTTTTTGGGTTAGGTCAATCCGTTTGCGAGATATGGGAGTTTGAAGACAAGAAATGGTTGAGAAGGCAAAAAATTTGTCGCAATTCTGCTGCACCAAACGCTTAACCAGAACGGCCTAGGGAAAAAATACACATACCGTTGCAATCGGGCGAGTTTCTACTTTTAGATGCAATAGGAATTTTTGGGTTAGGTCAATCCGTTCGCGAGATATGGGAGTTTGAAGCTACGAAATGGTTGAGAAGAGAGCTAATTTTTCGCAATTCTGCTGCTCCAAACGCTTAACCAGAACGGCCTAGGGAAAAAATACACATACCGTTGCAATCGGGCGAGTTTCTACTTTCAGATGCAATAGGAATTTTTGGGTTAGGTCAATCCGTTCGCGAGATATGGGAGTTTGAAGCTACGAAATGGTTGAGAAGAGAGCTAATTTTTCGCAATTCTGCTGCTCCAAACGCTTAACTAGAATGGCCTAGGGAAAAAACACACATACCGCTGTAATCGGGCGAGTTTCTACTTTCAGATGCAATAGGAATTTTTTGGTTAGGTTAATCCGTTCGCGAGATATGGGAGTTTGAAGCCAAGAAATGGTGGAGAAGGCAAAAAATTTTTCGCAATTCTGCTGCTCCAAGCGCTTAACCAGAATGGGCTAGGAAAAAAATACACATACCGTTGTAATTGGGCGAGTTTCTACTTTCAGATGCAATAGGAATTTTTGGGTTAGGTCAATCAGTTCGCGAGACATCGGAGTTTGAAGCTAAGAAATGGTTGAGAAGACAGCAAATTTTTCGCAAATCTGCTGCTCCAAACGATTAACCAGAATGGCCTAGGGAAAAATACACATACCGTTGTAATCGGGCGAGTTTCTACTTTCACACGACACAGGAATTTTTGGGTTACGTCAATCCGTTCGCGAGATATGGGAGTTTGAAGCTAAGAAATGGTTGAGAAGACAACAAATTTTTCGCACTTCTGCTGCTCCAAACGCTTAACCAGAATGGCCTAGGGAAAAAATACACATACCGTTGTAATCGGGCGAGTTTCTACTTTCAGACGCAACAGGAATTTTTGGGTTTGGTCAATCCGTTCGCGAGATATGGGACTTTGAAGCTAAGAAATGGTTGAGACGACGACAAATTTTAAGCAATTCTGCTGCTCCAAACGCTTAACAAGAATGGCCTAGGGAAAAAATACACACAGCGCTGTAATCGGGCGAGTTTCTACTCTCAGATGCAATAGGAATTTTTGGGTTAGGTCAATCCGTTCGCGAGATATGGCAGTTTGAAACTAAGAAATGGTTGAGAAGACAACAAATTTTCCGCAATTCTGCTGCTCCAAACGCTTAACCAGAATGGGCTAGGGAAAAAATACACATACCGTTGTAATCGGGCGAGTTTCTACTTTCAGACGCAACAGGAATTTTTGGGTTAGGTCAATCCGTTCACGAGATATGGGAGTTTGAAGACAAGAAATGGTTGAGAAGGCAAAAAATTTGTCGCAATTCTGCTGCACCAAACGCTTAACCAGAACGGCCTAGGGAAAAAATACACATACCGTTGTAATCGGGCGAGTTTCTACTTTCAGATGCAATAGGAATTTTTGGGTTAGGTCAGTCAGTTCGCGAGATATGGCAGTTTGAAGCCAAGATATGGTTGAGAAGAGAGCTAATTTTTCGCAATTCTGCTGCTCCAAACGCTTAACCAGAACGGCCTAGGGAAAAAATACACATACCGTTGCAATCGGGCGAGTTTCTACTTTCAGATGCAATAGGAATTTTTGGGTTAGGTCAATCCGTTCGCGAGATATGGGAGTTTGAAGCTACGAAATGGTTGAGAAGAGAGCTAATTTTTCGCAATTCTGCTGCTCCAAACGCTTAACTAGAATGGCCTAGGGAAAAAACACACATACCGCTGTAATCGGGCGAGTTTCTACTTTCAGATGCAATAGGAATTTTTTGGTTAGGTTAATCCGTTCGCGAGATATGGGAGTTTGAAGCCAAGAAATGGTGGAGAAGGCAAAAAATTTTTCGCAATTCTGCTGCTCCAAGCGCTTAACCAGAATGGGCTAGGGAAAAAATACACATACCGTTGTAATTGGGCGAGTTTCTACTTTCAGATGCAATAGGAATTTTTGGGTTAGGTCAATCAGTTCGCGAGACATCGGAGTTTGAAGCTAAGAAATGGTTGAGAAGACAGCAAATTTTTCGCAAATCTGCTGCTCCAAACGATTAACCAGAATGGCCTAGGGAAAAATACACATACCGTTGTAATCGGGCGAGTTTCTACTTTCACACGACACAGGAATTTTTGGGTTACGTCAATCCGTTCGCGAGATATGGGAGTTTGAAGCTAAGAAATGGTTGAGAAGACAACAAATTTTTCGCACTTCTGCTGCTCCAAACGCTTAACCAGAATGGCCTAGGGAAAAAATACACATACCGTTGCAATCGGGCGAGTTTCTACTTTCAGTTACAATAGGAATATTTGGGTTAGGTCAATCCGTTCGCGAGATATGTGAGTTTGAAGCTAAGAAATGGTTGAGAAGAGAACAAATTTTTCGCAATTCTGCTGCTCCAAACGCTTAACCAGAATGGCCTAGTGAAAAAATACGCATACAGTTGTAATCGGGCGAGGTTCTACTTTCAGACGCAGCAGGAATTTTTGGGTTTGGTCATTCCGTTCGCGAGATATGGGAGTTTGAAGCTAAGAAATGGTTGAGAAGACAACAAATTTTTCGCACTTCTGCTGCTCCAAACGCTTAACCAGAATGGCCTAGGGAAAAAATACACATACCGTTGTAATCGGGCGAGTTTCTACTTTCAGACGCAACAGGAAATTTTGGGTTTGGTCAATCCGTTCGCGAGATATGGGACTTTGAAGCTAAGAAATGGTTGAGACGACGACAAATTTTAAGCAATTCTGCTGCTCCAAACGCTTAACAAGAATGGCCTAGGGAAAAAATACACACAGCGCTGTAATCGGGCGAGTTTCTACTCTCAGATGCAATAGGAATTTTTGGGTTAGGTCAATCCGTTCGCGAGATATGGCAGTTTGAAACTAAGAAATGGTTGAGAAGACAACAAATTTTCCGCAATTCTGCTGCTCCAAACGCTTAACCAGAATGGGCTAGGGAAAAAATACACATACCGTTGTAATCGGGCGAGTTTCTACTTTCACACGCCACAGGAATTTTAGGGTTAGGTCAATCCGTTCGCGAGATATGGCAGTTTGAAACTAAGAAATGGTTGAGAAGACAACAAATTTTTCGCAAATCTGCTGCTCCAAACGCTTAACCAGAATGGGCTAGGGAAAAAATACACATACCGTTGTAATTGGGCGAGTTTCTAGCTTCAGATGCAATAGGAATCTTTGGGTTAGGTCAATCAGTTCGCGAGACATCGGAGTTTGAAGCTAAGAAATGGTTGAGAAGATAACTAATTTTTCGCAAATCTGCTGCTCCAAACGATTAACCAGAACGGCCTAGGGAAAAAATACACATACCGTTGCAATCGGGCGAGTTTCTACTTTCAGATGCAATAGGAATTTTTGGGTTAGGTCAATCCGTTCGCGAGATATGGGAGTTTGAAGCTACGAAATGGTTGAGAAGAGAGCTAATTTTTCGCAATTCTGCTGCTCCAAACGCTTAACCAGAATGGCCTAGGGAAAAAACACATACCGCTGTAATCGGGCGAGTTTCTACTTTCAGATACAATAGGAATTTTTTGGTTAGGTTAATCCGTTCGCGAGATATGGGAGTTTGAAGCCAAGAAATGGTGGAGAAGGCAAAAAATTTTTCGCAATTCTGCTGCTCCAAGCGCTTAACCAGAATGGGCTAGGGAAAAAATACACATACCGTTGTAATTGGGCGAGTTTCTACTTTCAGATGCAATAGGAATTTTTGGGTCAGGTCAATCAGTTCGCGAGACATCGGAGTTTGAAGCTAAGAAATGGTTGAGAAGACAGCAAATTTTTCGCAAATCTGCTGCTCCAAACGATTAACCAGAATGGCCTAGGGAAAAAATACACATACCGTTGTAATCGGGCGAGTTTCTACTTTCACACGACACAGGAATTTTTGGGTTACGTCAATCCGTTCGCGAGATATGGGAGTTTGAAGCCAAGAAATGGTTGAGAAGGCAAAAAATTTTTCGAAATTCTGCTGCTTCAAACGCTTAACCAGAATGGCCTAGGGGAAAAACACACATACAGTTGTAAGCGGGCGAGTTTCTACTTTCAAATGCAATAGGAATTTTTGGGTTAGGTCAATCCGTTCGCGAGATATGAGAGTTTGAAGCTAAGAAATGGTTGAGAAGAGAACAAATTCTTCGCAATACTGCTGCTCCAAACGCTTAACCAGAATGGCCTAGGAAAAAAATACACATACCGCAGTAATCGGGCGAGTTTCTACTTTCAGATGCAATAGGAATTTTTGAGTTAGGTCAATCAGTTCGCGAGATATGGGAGTTTGAAGCTAAGAAATGGCTGAGAAGACAACAAATTTTTCGCAAATCTGCTGCTCCAAACGCTTAACCAGAATGGCCTAGGGAAAAAATACACATACCGTTGTAATTGGGCGAGTTTCTACTTTCAAATGCAATAGGAATTTTTGGGTTAGGTCAATCCGTTCGCGAGATATGGGAGTTTGAAGCCAAGAAATGGTTGAGAAGGCAAACAATTTTTCGCAATTCTGCTGCTTCAAACGCTTAACCAGAATGGCCTAGGGGAAAAATACGCATAACGTTGTAATCGGGCGAGTATCTACTTTCAGTTACAATAGGAATATTTGGGTTAGGTCAATCCGTTCGCGAGATATGTGAGTTTGAAGCTAAGAAATGGTTGAGAAGAGAACAAATTTTTCGCAATTCTGCTGCTCCAAACGCTTAACCAGAATGGCCTAGTGAAAAAATACGCATACAGTTGTAATCGGGCGAGGTTCTACTTTCAGACGCAGCAGGAATTTTTGGGTTTGGTCATTCCGTTCGCGAGATATGGGAGTTTGAAGCTAAGAAATGGTTGAGAAGACAACAAATTTTTCGCACTTCTGCTGCTCCAAACGCTTAACCAGAATGCCCTAGGGAAAAAATACACATACCGTTGTAATCGGGCGAGTTTCTACTTTCAGACGCAACAGGAATTTTTGGGTTTGGTCAATCCGTTCGCGAGATATGGGACTTTGAAGCTAAGAAATGGTTGAGACGACGACAAATTTTAAGCAATTCTGCTGCTCCAAACGCTTAACAAGAATGGCCTAGGGAAAAAATACACACAGCGCTGTAATCGGGCGAGTTTCTACTCTCAGATGCAATAGGAATTTTTGGGTTAGGTCAATCCGTTCGCGAGATATGGCAGTTTGAAACTAAGAAATGGTTGAGAAGACAACAAATTTTCCGCAATTCTGCTGCTCCAAACGCTTAACCAGAATGGGCTAGGGAAAAAATACACATACCGTTGTAATCGGGCGAGTTTCTACTTTAACACGCCACAGGAATTTTAGGGTTAGGTCAATCCGTTCGCGAGATATGGCAGTTTGAAACTAAGAAATGGTTGAGAAGATAACAAATTTTTCGCAAATCTGCTGCTCCAAACGATTAACCAGAATGGCCTAGGGAAAAAATACACATACCGTTGTAATCGGGCGAGTTTCTACTTTCACACGCCACAGGAATTTCTGGGTTAGGTCAATCCGTTCGCGAGATATGGGAGTTTGAAGCCGAGAAATGGTTGAGAAGGCAAAAAATTTTTCGCAATTCTGCTGCTTCAAACGCTTAACCAGAATGGCCTAGGGAAAAAACACACATACAGTTGTAAGCGGGCGAGTTTCTACTTTCAGATGCAATAGGAATTTTTGGGTTAGGTCAATCCGTTCGCGAGATATGAGAGTTTGAAGCTAAGAAATGGTTGAGAAGAGAACAAATTCTTCGCATTTCTGCTGCTCCAAACGCTTAACCAGAATGGCCTAGGGAAAAAATACACATACCGCAGTAATCGGGCGAGTTTCTACTTTCAGATGCAATAGGAATTTTTGGGTTAGGTCAATCAGTTCGCGAGATATGGGAGTTTGAAGCTAAGAAATGGTTGAGAAGACAACAAATTTTTCGCAAATCTGCTGCTCCAAACGCTTAACCAGAATGGCCTAGGGAAAAAATACACATACCGTTGTAATTGGGCGAGTTTCTACTTTCAGATGCAATAGGAATTTTTGAGTTAGGTCAATCAGTTCGCGAGATATGGGAGTTTGAAGCTAAGAAATGGTTGAGAAGACAACAAATTTTTCGCAAATCTGCTGCTCCAAACGCTTAACCAGAATGGCCTAGGGAAAAAATACACATACCGTTGTAATCGGGCGAGTTTCTACTTTCAGATGCAATAGGAATTTTTGGGTTAAGTCAATCCGTTCGCGAGATATGGGAGTTTGAAGCTAAGAAATGGTTGAGAAGAGAGCTAATTTTTCGCAATTCTGCTGCTCCAAACGCTTAACCAGAATGGCCTAGGGAAAAAATACACATACCGCTGTAGTCGGGCGAGTTTCTACTTTCAGATGCAATAGGAATTTTTGGGTTAGGTCAATCCGTTCGCGAGATATGGCAGTTTGAAGCCAAGAAATGGTTGAGAAGCCAAAAAATTTTTCGCAATTTTGCTGCTCCAAACGCTCAACCAGAACGGCCTAGGGAAAAAATACACATACTGTTGTAATCTGGCGAGTTTCTACTTTCAAATGCAACAGGAATTTTTGGGTTAGGTCAATCCGTTCGCGAGATATGGGAGTTTGAAGCTACGAAATGGTTGAGAAGACAACAAATTTTTCGCAATTCTGCTGCTCCAAACGTTTAACCAGAATGGCCTAGGGCAAACATACGCACACAGTTGTAATCGGGCGAGTTTCTACTTTCAGATGCAACAGGACTTTTTGGGTTAGGTCAATCCGTTTGCGAGATATGGGACATTGAAGCTAAGAAATGTTTGACAAGACAACAAATTTTTCGCAATTTTGCTGCTCCAAACGCTCAACCAGAACGGCCTAGGGAAAAAATACACATACTGTTGTAATCTGGCGAGTTTCTACTTTCAAATGCAACAGGAATTTTTGGGTTAGGTCAATCCGTTCGCGAGATATGGGAGTTTGAAGCTAAGAAATGGTTGAGACGACGACAAATTTTAAGCAATTCTGCTGCTCCAAACGCTTAACAAGAATGGCCTAGGGAAAAAATACACACAGCGCTGTAATCGGGCGAGTTTCTACTCTCAGATGCAATAGGAATTTTTGGGTTAGGTCAATCCGTTCGCGAGATATGGCAGTTTGAAACTAAGAAATGGTTGAGAAGACAACAAATTTTCCGCAATTCTGCTGCTCCAAACGCTTAACCAGAATGGGCTAGGGAAAAAATACACATACCGTTGTAATCGGGCGAGTTTCTACTTTCACACGCCACAGGAATTTTAGGGTTAGGTCAATCCGTTCGCGAGATATGGCAGTTTGAAACTAAGAAATGGTTGAGAAGACAACAAATTTTTCGCAAATCTGCTGCTCCAAACGCTTAACCAGAATGGGCTAGGGAAAAAATACACATACCGTTGTAATTGGGCGAGTTTCTAGCTTCAGATGCAATAGGAATCTTTGGGTTAGGTCAATCAGTTCGCGAGACATCGGAGTTTGAAGCTAAGAAATGGTTGAGAAGATAACTAATTTTTCGCAAATCTGCTGCTCCAAACGATTAACCAGAACGGCCTAGGGAAAAAATACACATACCGTTGCAATCGGGCGAGTTTCTACTTTCAGATGCAATAGGAATTTTTGGGTTAGGTCAATCCGTTCGCGAGATATGGGAGTTTGAAGCTACGAAATGGTTGAGAAGAGAGCTAATTTTTCGCAATTCTGCTGCTCCAAACGCTTAACCAGAATGGCCTAGGGAAAAAACACATACCGCTGTAATCGGGCGAGTTTCTACTTTCAGATACAATAGGAATTTTTTGGTTAGGTTAATCCGTTCGCGAGATATGGGAGTTTGAAGCCAAGAAATGGTGGAGAAGGCAAAAAATTTTTCGCAATTCTGCTGCTCCAAGCGCTTAACCAGAATGGGCTAGGGAAAAAATACACATACCGTTGTAATTGGGCGAGTTTCTACTTTCAGATGCAATAGGAATTTTTGGGTCAGGTCAATCAGTTCGCGAGACATCGGAGTTTGAAGCTAAGAAATGGTTGAGAAGACAGCAAATTTTTCGCAAATCTGCTGCTCCAAACGATTAACCAGAATGGCCTAGGGAAAAAATACACATACCGTTGTAATCGGGCGAGTTTCTACTTTCACACGACACAGGAATTTTTGGGTTACGTCAATCCGTTCGCGAGATATGGGAGTTTGAAGCCAAGAAATGGTTGAGAAGGCAAAAAATTTTTCGAAATTCTGCTGCTTCAAACGCTTAACCAGAATGGCCTAGGGGAAAAACACACATACAGTTGTAAGCGGGCGAGTTTCTACTTTCAAATGCAATAGGAATTTTTGGGTTAGGTCAATCCGTTCGCGAGATATGAGAGTTTGAAGCTAAGAAATGGTTGAGAAGAGAACAAATTCTTCGCAATACTGCTGCTCCAAACGCTTAACCAGAATGGCCTAGGAAAAAAATACACATACCGCAGTAATCGGGCGAGTTTCTACTTTCAGATGCAATAGGAATTTTTGAGTTAGGTCAATCAGTTCGCGAGATATGGGAGTTTGAAGCTAAGAAATGGCTGAGAAGACAACAAATTTTTCGCAAATCTGCTGCTCCAAACGCTTAACCAGAATGGCCTAGGGAAAAAATACACATACCGTTGTAATTGGGCGAGTTTCTACTTTCAAATGCAATAGGAATTTTTGGGTTAGGTCAATCCGTTCGCGAGATATGGGAGTTTGAAGCCAAGAAATGGTTGAGAAGGCAAACAATTTTTCGCAATTCTGCTGCTTCAAACGCTTAACCAGAATGGCCTAGGGGAAAAATACGCGTAACGTTGTAATCGGGCGAGTATCTACTTTCAGTTACAATAGGAATATTTGGGTTAGGTCAATCCGTTCGCGAGATATGTGAGTTTGAAGCTAAGAAATGGTTGAGAAGAGAACAAATTTTTCGCAATTCTGCTGCTCCAAACGCTTAACCAGAATGGCCTAGTGAAAAAATACGCATACAGTTGTAATCGGGCGAGGTTCTACTTTCAGACGCAGCAGGAATTTTTGGGTTTGGTCATTCCGTTCGCGAGATATGGGAGTTTGAAGCTAAGAAATGGTTGAGAAGACAACAAATTTTTCGCACTTCTGCTGCTCCAAACGCTTAACCAGAATGGCCTAGGGAAAAAATACACATACCGTTGTAATCGGGCGAGTTTCTACTTTCAGACGCAACAGGAATTTTTGGGTTTGGTCAATCCGTTCGCGAGATATGGGACTTTGAAGCTAAGAAATGGTTGAGACGACGACAAATTTTAAGCAATTCTGCTGCTCCAAACGCTTAACAAGAATGGCCTAGGGAAAAAATACACACAGCGCTGTAATCGGGCGAGTTTCTACTCTCAGATGCAATAGGAATTTTTGGGTTAGGTCAATCCGTTCGCGAGATATGGCAGTTTGAAACTAAGAAATGGTTGAGAAGACAACAAATTTTCCGCAATTCTGCTGCTCCAAACGCTTAACCAGAATGGGCTAGGGAAAAAATACACATACCGTTGTAATCGGGCGAGTTTCTACTTTCACACGCCACAGGAATTTTAGGGTTAGGTCAATCCGTTCGCGAGATATGGCAGTTTGAAACTAAGAAATGGTTGAGAAGACAACAAATTTTTCGCAAATCTGCTGCTCCAAACGCTTAACCAGAATGGGCTAGGGAAAAAATACACATACCGTTGTAATTGGGCGAGTTTCTAGCTTCAGATGCAATAGGAATCTTTGGGTTAGGTCAATCAGTTCGCGAGACATCGGAGTTTGAAGCTAAGAAATGGTTGAGAAGATAACAAATTTTTCGCAAATCTGCTGCTCCAAACGATTAACCAGAATGGCCTAGGGAAAAAATACACATACCGTTGTAATCGGGCGAGTTTCTACTTTCACACGCCACAGGAATTTTTGGGTTAGGTCAATCCGTTCGCGAGATATGGGAGTTTGAAGCCGAGAAATGGTTGAGAAGGCAAAAAATTTTTCGCAATTCTGCTGCTTCAAACGCTTAACCAGAATGGCCTAGGGAAAAAACACACATACAGTTGTAAGCGGGCGAGTTTCTACTTTCAGATGCAATAGGAATTTTTGGGTTAGGTCAATCCGTTCGCGAGATATGAGAGTTTGAAGCTAAGAAATGGTTGAGAAGAGAACAAATTCTTCGCATTTCTGCTGCTCCAAACGCTTAACCAGAATGGCCTAGGGAAAAAATACACATACCGCAGTAATCGGGCGAGTTTCTACTTTCAGATGCAATAGGAATTTTTGGGTTAGGTCAATCAGTTCGCGAGATATGGGAGTTTGAAGCTAAGAAATGGTTGAGAAGACAACAAATTTTTCGCAAATCTGCTGCTCCAAACGCTTAACCAGAATGGCCTAGGGAAAAAATACACATACCGTTGTAATTGGGCGAGTTTCTACTTTCAGATGCAATAGGAATTTTTGAGTTAGGTCAATCAGTTCGCGAGATATGGGAGTTTGAAGCTAAGAAATGGTTGAGAAGACAACAAATTTTTCGCAAATCTGCTGCTCCAAACGCTTAACCAGAATGGCCTAGGGAAAAAATACACATACCGTTGTAATCGGGCGAGTTTCTACTTTCAGATGCAATAGGAATTTTTGGGTTAAGTCAATCCGTTCGCGAGATATGGGAGTTTGAAGCTAAGAAATGGTTGAGAAGAGAGCTAATTTTTCGCAATTCTGCTGCTCCAAACGCTTAACCAGAATGGCCTAGGGAAAAAATACACATACCGCTGTAGTCGGGCGAGTTTCTACTTTCAGATGCAATAGGAATTTTTGGGTTAGGTCAATCCGTTCGCGAGATATGGCAGTTTGAAGCCAAGAAATGGTTGAGAAGCCAAAAAATTTTTCGCAATTTTGCTGCTCCAAACGCTCAACCAGAACGGCCTAGGGAAAAAATACACATACTGTTGTAATCTGGCGAGTTTCTACTTTCAAATGCAACAGGAATTTTTGGGTTAGGTCAATCCGTTCGCGAGATATGGGAGTTTGAAGCTACGAAATGGTTGAGAAGACAACAAATTTTTCGCAATTCTGCTGCTCCAAACGTTTAACCAGAATGGCCTAGGGCAAACATACGCACACAGTTGTAATCGGGCGAGTTTCTACTTTCAGATGCAACAGGACTTTTTGGGTTAGGTCAATCCGTTTGCGAGATATGGGACATTGAAGCTAAGAAATGTTTGACAAGACAACAAATTTTTCGCACTTCTGCTGCTCCAATCGCTTAACCAGAATGGCCTAGGGGAAAAACACAAGTACCGTTGTAATCGGGCGAGTTTCTACTTTCAAATGCAATAGGAATTTTTGGGTTAGGTCAATCCGTTCGCGAGATATGGGAGTTTGATGCCAAGAAATGGTTGAGGAGACAACAAATTTTTCGCACTTCTGCTGCTCCAAAAGCTTAACCACAATGGCCTAGGGAAAAAATACACATACCGTTGAAATTGGGCCAGTTTCTACTTTCAGATGCAATAGGACCTTTTGGGTTAGGTCAATCCGTTTGCGAGATATGGGACTTTGAAGCTAAGAAATGTTTGACAAAACAAAAAATTTTTCGCACTTCTGCTGCTCCAATCGCTTAACCAGGATGGCCTAGGGGAAAAGCATACGTACCGTTGTAATCGGGCGAGTGTCCACTTTCAAATGCAAGAGGAATTTTTGGGTTAGGTCAATCCGTTCGCGAGATATGGGAGTTTGAAGCTAAGAAATGGTTGAGAAGACAACAAATTTTTCGCACTTCCGCTGCTCCAAACGCTTAACCAGAATGGCCTAGGGAAAAAATACACATACCGTTGTAATCGGGCGAGTTTCTACTTTCAGATGCAATAGGAATTTTTGGGTTAAGTCAATCCGTTCGCGAGATATGGGAGTTTGAACCTAAGAAATGGTTGAGAAGAGAACAAATTTTTCGCAATTCTGCTGCTCCAAACGCTTAACCAGAACGGCCTAGGGAAAAAATACACATACCGTTGTAATCGGACGTGTTTCTACTTTCAGATGCAATAGGAATTTTTGGGTTAAATCCATCCGTTCGCGAGAGATGGGAGTTTGAAGCTAAGAAATGGTTGAGAAGAGAACAAATTTTTCGCAATTCTGCTGCTCTAAACGCTTAACCAGAGTGGCCTAAGGAAAAAATACACATGTCGTTGTAACCGGGCGAGTTTCTACTTTCAGTCGCAACAGGAATTTTTGGGTTAGGTCAATCCGTTTGCGAGATATGGGACATTGAAGCTAAGAAATGTTTGACAAGACGACAAATTTTTCGCAGTTCTGCTGCTCCAATCGCTTAACCAGAATGGCCTAGGGGAAAAACACAAGTACCGTTGTAATCGGGCGAGTTTCTACTTTCAAATGCAATAGGAATTTTTGGGTTAGGTCAATCCGTTCGCGAGATATGGGAGTTTGATGCCAAGAAATGGTTGAGGAGACAACAAATTTTTCGCACTTCTGCTGCTCCAAAAGCTTAACCAGAATGGCCTAGGGAAAAAATACACATACCGTTGAAATTGGGCCAGTTTCTACTTTCAGATGCAATAGGACCTTTTGGGTTAGGTCAATCCGTTTGCGAGATATGGGACTTTGAAGCCAATAAATGGTTGAGAAGGCAACAAATTTTTCGCAATTCTGCTGCACCAAACGCTTAACCAGAACGGCCTAGGGAAAAAATACACATACCGTTGCAATCGGGCGAGTTTCTACTTTCAGATGCAATAGGAATTTTTGGGTTAGGTCAATCCGTTCGCGAGATATGGGACTTTGAAGCTAAGAAATGGTTGAGAAGACGACAAATTTTAAGCAATTCTGCTGCTCCAAACGCTTAACCAGAATGGGCTAGGGAAAAAATACACATACCGTTGTAATCGGGCGAATTTCTACTTTCACACGCAACAGGAATTTTTGGGTTAGGTCAATCCGTTCGCGAGATATGGGAGTTTGAAGCCAATAAATGGTTGAGAACGCATAAAATTCTTCGCAATTCTGCTGCTCCAAACGCTTAACCAGAATAGCCTAGGGAAAAAATACACATACCGCTGTAGACGGGCGAGTTTCTACTTTCAGATGCAATAGGAGTTTTTGGGTTAGGTCAATCCGTTTGCGAGATATGGGAGTTTGAAGACAAGAAATGGTTGAGAAGGCAAAAAATTTGTCGCAATTCTGCTGCACCAAACGCTTAACCAGAACGGCCTAGGGAAAAAATACACATACCGTTGCAATCGGGCGAGTTTCTACTTTCAGATGCAATAGGAATTTTTGGGTTAGGTCAATCCGTTCGCGAGATATGGGAGTTTGAAGCTACGAAATGGTTGAGAAGAGAGCTAATTTTTCGCAATTCTGCTGCTCCAAACGCTTAACCAGAACGGCCTAGGGAAAAAATACACATACCGTTGCAATCGGGCGAGTTTCTACTTTCAGATGCAATAGGAATTTTTGGGTTAGGTCAATCCGTTCGCGAGATATGGGAGTTTGAAGCTACGAAATGGTTGAGAAGAGAGCTAATTTTTCGCAATTCTGCTGCTCCAAACGCTTAACTAGAATGGCCTAGGGAAAAAACACACATACCGCTGTAATCGGGCGAGTTTCTACTTTCAGATGCAATAGGAATTTTTTGGTTAGGTTAATCCGTTCGCGAGATATGGGAGTTTGAAGCCAAGAAATGGTGGAGAAGGCAAAAAATTTTTCGCAACTCTGCTGCTCCAAGCGCTTAACCAGAATGGGCTAGGGAAAAAATACACATACCGTTGTAATTGGGCGAGTTTCTACTTTCAGATGCAATAGGAATTTTTGGGTTAGGTCAATCAGTTCGCGAGACATCGGAGTTTGAAGCTAAGAAATGGTTGAGAAGACAGCAAATTTTTCGCAAATCTGCTGCTCCAAACGATTAACCAGAATGGCCTAGGGAAAAAATACACATACCGTTGTAATCGGGCGAGTTTCTACTTTCACACAACACAGGAATTTTTGGGTTACGTCAATCCGTTCGCGAGATATGGGAGTTTGAAGCTAAGAAATGGTTGAGAAGACAACAAATTTTTCGCACTTCTGCTGCTCCAAACGCTTAACCAGAATGGCCTAGGGAAAAAATACACATACCGTTGTAATCGGGCGAGTTTCTACTTTCAGACGCAACAGGAATTTTTGGGTTTGGTCAATCCGTTCGCGAGATATGGGACTTTGAAGCTAAGAAATGGTTGAGACGACGACAAATTTTAAGCAATTCTGCTGCTCCAAACGCTTAACAAGAATGGCCTAGGGAAAAAATACACACAGCGCTGTAATCGGGCGAGTTTCTACTCTCAGATGCAATAGGAATTTTTGGGTTAGGTCAATCCGTTCGCGAGATATGGCAGTTTGAAACTAAGAAATGGTTGAGAAGACAACAAATTTTCCGCAATTCTGCTGCTCCAAACGCTTAACCAGAATGGGCTAGGGAAAAAATACACATACCGTTGTAATCGGGCGAGTTTCTACTTTCAGACGCAACAGGAATTTTTGGGTTAGGTCAATCCGTTCACGAGATATGGGAGTTTGAAGACAAGAAATGGTTGAGAAGGCAAAAAATTTGTCGCAATTCTGCTGCACCAAACGCTTAACCAGAACGGCCTAGGGAAAAAATACACATACCGTTGCAATCGGGCGAGTTTCTACTTTCAGATGCAATAGGAATTTTTGGGTTAGGTCAATCCGTTCGCGAGATATGGGAGTCTGAAGCTACGAAATGGTTGAGAAGAGAGCTAATTTTTCGCAATTCTGCTGCTCCAAACGCTTAACCAGAACGGCCTAGGGAAAAAATACACATACCGTTGCAATCGGGCGAGTTTCTACTTTCAGATACAATAGGAATTTTTTGGTTAGGTTAATCCGTTCGCGAGATATGGGAGTTTGAAGCCAAGAAATGGTGGAGAAGGCAAAAAATTTTTCGCAATTCTGCTGCTCCAAGCGCTTAACCAGAATGGGCTAGGGAAAAAATACACATACCGTTGTAATTGGGCGAGTTTCTACTTTCAGATGCAATAGGAATTTTTGGGTTAGGTCAATCAGTTCGCGAGACATCGGAGTTTGAAGCTAAGAAATGGTTGAGAAGACAGCAAATTTTTCGCAAATCTGCTGCTCCAAACGATTAACCAGAATGGCCTAGGGAAAAAATACACATACCGTTGTAATCGGGCGAGTTTCTACTTTCACACGACACAGGAATTTTTGGGTTACGTCAATCCGTTCGCGAGATATGGGAGTTTGAAGCCAAGAAATGGTTGAGAAGGCAAAAAATTTTTCGAAATTCTGCTGCTTCAAACGCTTAACTAGAATGGCCTAGGGAAAAAACACACATACAGTTGTAAGCGGGCGAGTTTCTACTTTCAAATGCAATAGGAATTTTTGGGTTAGGTCAATCCGTTCGCGAGATATGAGAGTTTGAAGCTAAGAAATGGTTGAGAAGAGAACAAATTCTTCGCAATACTGCTGCTCCAAACGCTTAACCAGAATGGCCTAGGAAAAAAATACACATACCGCAGTAATCGGGCGAGTTTCTACTTTCAGATGCAATAGGAATTTTTGAGTTAGGTCAATCAGTTCGCGAGATATGGGAGTTTGAAGCTAAGAAATGGTTGAGAAGACAACAAATTTCTCGCAAATCTGCTGCTCCAAACGCTTAACCAGAATGGCCTAGGGAAAAAATACACATGCCGTTGTAATTGGGCGAGTTTCTACTTTCAAATGCAATAGGAATTTTTGGGTTAGGTCAATCCGTTCGCGAGATATGGGAGTTTGAAGCCAAGAAATGGTTGAGAAGGCAAACAATTTTTCGCAATTCTGCTGCTTCAAACGCTTAACCAGAATGGCCTAGGGGAAAAATACGCATAACGTTGTAATCGGGCGAGTATCTACTTTCAGTTACAATAGGAATATTTGGGTTAGGTCAATCCGTTCGCGAGATATGTGAGTTTGAAGCTAAGAAATGGTTGAGAAGAGAACAAATTTTTCGCAATTCTGCTGCTCCAAACGCTTAACCAGAATGGCCTAGTGAAAAAATACGCATACAGTTGTAATCGGGCGAGGTTCTACTTTCAGACGCAGCAGGAATTTTTGGGTTTGGTCATTCCGTTCGCGAGATATGGGAGTTTGAAGCTAAGAAATGGTTGAGAAGACAACAAATTTTTCGCACTTCTGCTGCTCCAAACGCTTAACCAGAATGGCCTAGGGAAAAAATACACATACCGTTGTAATCGGGCGAGTTTCTACTTTCAGAAGCAACAGGAATTTTTGGGTTTGGTCAATCCGTTCGCGAGATATGGGACTTTGAAGCTAAGAAATGGTTGAGACGACGACAAATTTTAAGCAATTCTGCTGCTCCAAACGCTTAACAAGAATGGCCTAGGGAAAAAATACACACAGCGCTGTAATCGGGCGAGTTTCTACTCTCAGATGCAATAGGAATTTTTGGGTTAGGTCAATCCGTTCGCGAGATATGGCAGTTTGAAACTAAGAAATGGTTGAGAAGACAACAAATTTTCCGCAATTCTGCTGCCCCAAACGCTTAACCAGAATGGGCTAGGGAAAAAATACACATACCGTTGTAATCGGGCGAGTTTCTACTTTCACACGTCACAGGAATTTTAGGGTTAGGTCAATCCGTTCGCGAAATATGGCAGTTTGAAACTAAGAAATGGTTGAGAAGACAACAAATTTTTCGCAAATCTGCTGCTCCAAGCGCTTAACCAGAATGGGCTAGGGAAAAAATACACATACCGTTGTAATTGGGCGAGTTTCTAGCTTCAGATGCAATAGGAATCTTTGGGTTAGGTCAATCAGTTCGCGAGACATCGGAGTTTGAAGCTAAGAAATGGTTGAGAAGATAACAAATTTTTCGCAAATCTGCTGCTCCAAACGATTAACCAGAATGGCCTAGGGAAAAAATACACATACCGTTGTAATCGGGCGAGTTTCTACTTTCACACGCCACAGGAATTTTTGGGTTATGTCAATCCGTTCGCGAGATATGGGAGTTTGAAGCCGAGAAATGGTTGAGAAGGAAAAAAATTTTCGCAATTCTGCTGCTTCAAACGCTTAACCAGAATGGCCTAGGGAAAAAACACACATACAGTTGTAAGCGGGCGAGTTTCTACTTTCAGATGCAATAGGAATTTTTGGGTTAGGTCAATCCGTTCGCGAGATATGAGAGTTTGAAGCTAAGAAATGGTTGAGAAGAGAACAAATTCTTCGCATTTCTGCTGCTCCAAACGCTTAACCAGAATGGCCTAGGGAAAAAATACACATACCACAGTAATCGGGCGAGTTTCTACTTTCAGATGCAATAGGAATTTTTGGGTTAGGTCAATCAGTTCGCGAGATATGGCAGTTTGAAGCCAAGAAATGGTTGAGAAGCCAAAAAATTTTTCGCAATTTTGCTGCTCCAAACGCTCAACCAGAACGGCCTAGGGAAAAAATACACATACTGTTGTAATCTGGCGAGTTTCTACTTTCAAATGCAACAGGAATTTTTGGGTTAGGTCAATCCGTTCGCGAGATATGGGAGTTTGAAGATACGAAATGGTTGAGAAGACAACAAATTTTTCGCAATTCTGCTGCTCCAAACGTTTAACCAGAATGGCCTAGGGCAAACATACGCACACAGTTGTAATCGGGCGAGTTTCTACTTTCAGATGCAACAGGACTTTTTGGGTTATGTCAATCCGTTTGCGAGATATGGGACATTGAAGCTAAGAAATGTTTGACAAGACAACAAATTTTTCGCACTTCTGCCGCTCCAATCGCTTAACCAGAATGGCCTAGGGGAAAAACACAAGTACCGTTGTAATCGGGCGAGTTTCTACTTTCAAATGCAATAGGAATTTTTGGGTTAGGTCAATCCATTCGCGAGATATGGGAGTTTGATGCCAAGAAATGGTTGAGGAGACAACAAATTTTTCGCACTTCTGCGGCTCCAAAAGCTTAACCACAATGGCCTAGGGAAAAAATACACATACCGTTGAAATTGGGCCAGTTTCTACTTTCAGATGCAATAGGACCTTTTGGGTTAGGTCAATCCGTCTGCGAGATATGGGACTTTGAAGCTAAGAAATGTTTGACAAGACAAAAAATTTTTCGCACTTCTGCTGCTCCAATCGCTTAACCAGGATGGCCTAGGGGAAAAAAAATACGTACCGTTGTAATCGGGCGAGTCTCCACTTTCAAATGCAATAGGAATTTTTGGGTTAGGTCAATCCGTTCGCGAGATATGGGAGTTTGAAGCTAAGAAATGGTTGAGAAGACAACAAATTTTTCGCACTTCCGCTGCTCCAAACGCTTAACCAGAATGGCCTAGGGAAAAAATACACATACCGTTGTAATCGGGCGAGTTTCTACTTTCAGATGCAATAGGAATTTTTGGGTTAAGTCAATCCGTTCGCGAGATATGGGAGTTTGAACCTAAGAAATGGTTGAGAAGAGAACAAATTTTTCGCAATTCTGCTGCTCCAAACGCTTAACCAGAACGGCCTAGGGAAAAAATGCGCATACCGTTGTAATCGGGCGAGTTTCTACTTTCAGATGCAATAGGAATTTTTGGGTTAGGTCAATCCGTTCGCGAGATATGGGAGTTTGAACCTAAGAAATTGTTGAGAAGAGAACAAATTTTTCGCAAATCTGCTGCTCCAAACGCTTAACCAGAATGGGCTAGGGAAAAAATACACATACCGTTGTAATCGGGCGAGTTTCTACTTTCAGATGCAATAGGAATTTTTGGGTTAGGTCGATCCGTTCGCGAGATATGGGACTTTGAAGCCAAGAAATGGTTGAGAAGGCAACAAATTTTTCGCCATTCTGCTGCTCCAAACGCTTAACCAGAATGGCCTAGGGAAAAAATACACATACCGTTGTAATCGGACGTGTTTCTACTTTCAGATGCAATAGGAATTTTTGGGTTAAATCCATCCGTTCGCGAGAGATGGGAGTTTGAAGCTAAGAAATGGTTGAGAAGAGAACAAATTTTTCGCAATTCTGCTGCTCTAAACGCTTAACCAGAGTGGCCTAAGGAAAAAATACACATGTCGTTGTAACCGGGCGAGTTTCTACTTTCAGTCGCAACAGGAATTTTTGGGTTACGTCAATCCGTTTGCGAGATATGGGACATTGAAGCTAAGAAATGTTTGACAAGACGACAAATTTTTCGCACTTC
Organism: Ptiloglossa arizonensis; assembly: GCF_051014685.1. Taxonomy (NCBI): domain Eukaryota; kingdom Metazoa; phylum Arthropoda; class Insecta; order Hymenoptera; family Colletidae; genus Ptiloglossa; species Ptiloglossa arizonensis. The sequence goes on along the minus strand of NW_027478882.1, from coordinate 57,023 downwards.
TGCTGCTCCAATCGCTTAACCAGAATGGCCTAGGGGAAAAACACAAGTACCGTTGTAATCGGGCGAGTTTCTACTTTCAAATGCAATAGGAATTTTTGGGTTAGGTCAATCCGTTCGCGAGATATGGGAGTTTGATGCCAAGAAATGGTTGAGGAGACAACAAATTTTTCGCACTTCTGCTGCTCCAAAAGCTTAACCAGAATGGCCTAGGGAAAAAATACACATACCGTTGAAGTTGGGCCAGTTTCTACTTTCAGATGCAATAGGACCTTTTGGGTTAGGTCAATCCGTTTGCGAGATATGGGACTTTGAAGCCAATAAATGGTTGAGAAGGCAACAAATTTTTCGCAATTCTGCTGCACCAAACGCTTAACCAGAACGGCCTAGGGAAAAAATACACATACCGTTGCAATCGGGCGAGTTTCTACTTTCAGATGCAATAGGAATTTTTGGGTTGGGTCAATCCGTTCGCGAGATATGGGACTTTGAAGCTAAGAAATGGTTGAGAAGACGACAAATTTTAAGCAATTCTGCTGCTCCAAACGCTTAACCAGAATGGGCTAGGGAAAAAATACACATACCGTTGTAATCCGGCGAGTTTCTACTTTCAGACGCAACAGGAATTTTTGGGTTAGGTCAATCCGTTCACGAGATATGGGAGTTTGAAGACAAGAAATGGTTGAGAAGGCAAAAAATTTGTCGCAATTCTGCTGCACCAAACGCTTAACCAGAACGGCCTAGGGAAAAAATACACATACCGTTCAATCGGGCGAGTTTCTACTTTCAGATGCAATAGGAATTTTTGGGTTAGGTCAATCCGTTCGCGAGATATGGGAGTTTGAAGCTACGAAATGGTTGAGAAGAGAGCTAATTTTTCGCAATTCTGCTGCTCCAAACGCTTAACCAGAACGGCCTAGGGAAAAAATACACATACCGTTGCAATCGGGCGAGTTTCTACTTTCAGATGCAGTAGGAATTTTTGGGTTAGGTCAATCCGTTCGCGAGATATGGGAGTTTGAAGCTACGAAATGGTTGAGAAGAGAGCTAATTTTTCGCAATTCTGCTGCTCCAAACGCTTAACCAGAATGGCCTAGGGAAAAAACACACATACCGCTGTAATCGGGCGAGTTTCTACTTTCAGATACAATAGGAATTTTTTGGTTAGGTTAATCCGTTCGCGAGGTATGGGAGTTTGAAGCCAAGAAATGGTGGAGAAGGCAAAAAATTTTTCGCAATTCTGCTGCTCCAAGCGCTTAACCAGAATGGGCTAGGGAAAAAATACACATACCGTTGTAATTGGGCGAGTTTCTACTTTCAGATGCAATAGGAATTTTTGGGTTAGGTCAATCAGTTCGCGAGACATCGGAGTTTGAAGCTAAGAAATGGTTGAGAAGACAGCAAATTTTTCGCAAATCTGCTGCTCCAAACGATTAACCAGAATGGCCTAGGGAAAAAATACACATACCGTTGTAATCGGGCGAGTTTCTACTTTCACACGACACAGGAATTTTTGGGTTACGTCAATCCGTTCGCGAGATATGGGAGTTTGAAGCCAAGAAATGGTTGAGAAGGCAAAAAATTTTTCGAAATTCTGCTGCTTCAAACGCTTAACCAGAATGGCCTAGGGAAAAAACACACATACAGTTGTAAGCGGGCGAGTTTCTACTTTCAAATGCAATAGGAATTTTTGGGTTAGGTCAATCCGTTCGCGAGATATGAGAGTTTGAAGCTAAGAAATGGTTGAGAAGAGAACAAATTCTTCGCAATACTGCTGCTCCAAACGCTTAACCAGAATGGCCTAGGAAAAAAATACACATACCGCAGTAATCGGGTGAGTTTCTACTTTCAGATGCAATAGGAATTTTTGAGTTAGGTCAATCAGTTCGCGAGATATGGGAGTTTGAAACTAAGAAATGGTTGAGAAGACAACAAATTTCTCGCAAATCTGCTGCTCCAAACGCTTAACCAGAATGGCCTAGGGAAAAAATACACATACCGTTGTAATTGGGCGAGTTTCTACTTTCAAATGCAATAGGAATTTTTGGGTTAGGTCAATCCGTTCGCGAGATATGGGAGTTTGAAGCCAAGAAATGGTTGAGAAGGCAAACAATTTTTCGCAATTCTGCTGCTTCAAAAGCTTAACCAGAATGGCCTAGGGGAAAAATACGCATAACGTTGTAATCGGGCGAGTATCTACTTTCAGTTACAATAGGAATATTTGGGTTAGGTCAATCCGTTCGCGAGATATGTGAGTTTGAAGCTAAGAAATGGTTGAGAAGAGAACAAATTTTTCGCAATTCTGCTGCTCCAAACGCTTAACCAGAATGGCCTAGTGAAAAAATACGCATACAGTTGTAATCGGGCGAGGTTCTACTTTCAGACGCAGCAGGAATTTTTGGGTTTGGTCATTCCGTTCGCGAGATATGGGAGTTTGAAGCTAAGAAATGGTTGAGAAGACAACAAATTTTAAGCAATTCTGCTGCTCCAAACGCTTAACAAGAATGGCCTAGGGAAAAAATACACACAGCGCTGTAATCGGGCGAGTTTCTACTCTCAGATGCAATAGGAATTTTTGGGTTAGGTCAATCCGTTCGCGAGATATGGCAGTTTGAAACTAAGAAATGGTTGAGAAGACAACAAATTTTCCGCAATTCTGCTGCTCCAAACGCTTAACCAGAATGGGCTAGGGAAAAAATACACATACCGTTGTAATCGGGCGAGTTTCTACTTTCACACGCCACAGGAATTTTAGGGTTAGGTCAATCCGTTCGCGAGATATGGCAGTTTGAAACTAAGAAATGGTTGAGAAGACAACAAATTTTTCGCAAATCTGCTGCTCCAAACGCTTAACCAGAATGGGCTAGGGAAAAAATACACATACAGTTGTAAGCGGGCGAGTTTCTACTTTCAGATGCAATAGGAATTTTTGGGTTAGGTCAATCCGTTCGCGAGATATGAGAGTTTGAAGCTAAGAAATGGTTGAGAAGAGAACAAATTCTTCGCATTTCTGCTGCTCCAAACGCTTAACCAGAATGGCCTAGGGAAAAAATACACATACCGCAGTAATCGGGCGAGTTTCTACTTTCAGATGCAATAGGAATTTTTGGGTTAGGTCAATCAGTTCGCGAGATATGGGAGTTTGAAGCTAAGAAATGGTTGAGAAGACAACAAATTTTTCGCAAATCTGCTGCTCCAAACGCTTAACCAGAATGGCCTAGGGAAAAAATACACATACCGTTGTAATTGGGCGAGTTTCTACTTTCAGATGCAATAGGAATTTTTGAGTTAGGTCAATCAGTTCGCGAGATATGGGAGTTTGAAGCTAAGAAATGGTTGAGAAGACAACAAATTTTTCGCAAATCTGCTGCTCCAAACGCTTAACCAGAATGGCCTAGGGAAAAAATACACATACCGTTGTAATCGGGCGAGTTTCTACTTTCAGATGCAATAGGAATTTTTGGGTTAAGTCAATCCGTTCGCGAGATATGGGAGTTTGAAGCTAAGAAATGGTTGAGAAGAGAGCTAATTTTTCGCAATTCTGCTGCTCCAAACGCTTAACCAGAATGGCCTAGGGAAAAAATACACATACCGCTGTAGTCGGGCGAGTTTCTACTTTCAGATGCAATAGGAATTTTTGGGTTAGGTCAATCCGTTCGCGAGATATGGCAGTTTGAAGCCAAGAAATGGTTGAGAAGCCAAAAAATTTTTCGCAATTTTGCTGCTCCAAACGCTCAACCAGAACGGCCTAGGGAAAAAATACACATACTGTTGTAATCTGGCGAGTTTCTACTTTCAAATGCAACAGGAATTTTTGGGTTAGGTCAATCCGTTCGCGAGATATGGGAGTTTGAAGCTACGAAATGGTTGAGAAGACAACAAATTTTTCGCAATTCTGCTGCTCCAAACGTTTAACCAGAATGGCCTAGGGCAAACATACGCACACAGTTGTAATCGGGCGAGTTTCTACTTTCAGATGCAACAGGACTTTTTGGGTTAGGTCAATCCGTTTGCGAGATATGGGACATTGAAGCTAAGAAATGTTTGACAAGACAAAAAATTTTTCGCACTTCTGCTGCTCCAATCGCTTAACCAGGATGGCCTAGGGGAAAAACATACGTACCGTTGTAATCGGGCGAGTCTCCACTTTCAAATGCAATAGGAATTTTTGGGTTAGGTCAATCCGTTCGCGAGATATGGGAGTTTGAAGCTAAGAAATGGTTGAGAAGACAACAAATTTTTCGCACTTCCGCTGCACCAAACGCTTAACCAGAACGGCCTAGGGAAAAAATACACATACCGTTCAATCGGGCGAGTTTCTACTTTCAGATGCAATAGGAATTTTTGGGTTAGGTCAATCCGTTCGCGAGATATGGGAGTTTGAAGCTACGAAATGGTTGAGAAGAGAGCTAATTTTTCGCAATTCTGCTGCTCCAAACGCTTAACCAGAACGGCCTAGGGAAAAAATACACATACCGTTGCAATCGGGCGAGTTTCTACTTTCAGATGCAGTAGGAATTTTTGGGTTAGGTCAATCCGTTCGCGAGATATGGGAGTTTGAAGCTACGAAATGGTTGAGAAGAGAGCTAATTTTTCGCAATTCTGCTGCACCAAACGCTTAACCAGAATGGCCTAGGGAAAAAACACACATACCGCTGTAATCGGGCGAGTTTCTACTTTCGGATACAATAGGAATTTTTTGGTTAGGTTAATCCGTTCGCGAGGTATGGGAGTTTGAAGCCAAGAAATGGTGGAGAAGGCAAAAAATTTTTCGCAATTCTGCTGCTCCAAGCGCTTAACCAGAATGGGCTAGGGAAAAAATACACATACCGTTGTAATTGGGCGAGTTTCTACTTTCAGATGCAATAGGAATTTTTGGGTTAGGTCAATCAGTTCGCGAGACATCGGAGTTTGAAGCTAAGAAATGGTTGAGAAGACAGCAAATTTTTCGCAAATCTGCTGCTCCAAACGATTAACCAGAATGGCCTAGGGAAAAAATACACATACCGTTGTAATCGGGCGAGTTTCTACTTTCACACGACACAGGAATTTTTGGGTTACGTCAATCCGTTCGCGAGATATGGGAGTTTGAAGCCAAGAAATGGTTGAGAAGGCAAAAAATTTTTCGAAATTCTGCTGCTTCAAACGCTTAACCAGAATGGCCTAGGGAAAAAACACACATACAGTTGTAAGCGGGCGAGTTTCTACTTTCAAATGCAATAGGAATTTTTGGGTTAGGTCAATCCGTTCGCGAGATATGAGAGTTTGAAGCTAAGAAATGGTTGAGAAGAGAACAAATTCTTCGCAATACTGCTGCTCCAAACGCTTAACCAGAATGGCCTAGGAAAAAAATACACATACCGCAGTAATCGGGTGAGTTTCTACTTTCAGATGCAATAGGAATTTTTGAGTTAGGTCAATCAGTTCGCGAGATATGGGAGTTTGAAGCTAAGAAATGGTTGAGAAGACAACAAATTTCTCGCAAATCTGCTGCTCCAAACGCTTAACCAGAATGGCCTAGGGAAAAAATACACATACCGCTGTAATTGGGCGAGTTTCTACTTTCAAATGCAATAGGAATTTTTGGGTTAGGTCAATCCGTTCGCGAGATATGGGAGTTTGAAGCCAAGAAATGGTTGAGAAGGCAAACAATTTTTCGCAATTCTGCTGCTTCAAAAGCTTAACCAGAATGGCCTAGGGGAAAAATACGCATAACGTTGTAATCGGGCGAGTATCTACTTTCAGTTACAATAGGAATATTTGGGTTAGGTCAATCCGTTCGCGAGATATGTGAGTTTGAAGCTAAGAAATGGTTGAGAAGAGAACAAATTTTTCGCAATTCTGCTGCTCCAAACGCTTAACCACAATGGCCTAGTGAAAAAATACGCATACAGTTGTAATCGGGCGAGGTTCTACTTTCAGACGCAGCAGGAATTTTTGGGTTTGGTCATTCCGTTCGCGAGATATGGGAGTTTGAAGCTAATAAATGGTTGAGAAGACAACAAATTTTAAGCAATTCTGCTGCTCCAAACGCTTAACAAGAATGGCCTAGGGAAAAAATACACACAGCGCTGTAATCGGGCGAGTTTCTACTCTCAGATGCAATAGGAATTTTTGGGTTAGGTCAATCCGTTCGCGAGATATGGCAGTTTGAAACTAAGAAATGGTTGAGAAGACAACAAATTTTCCGCAATTCTGCTGCTCCAAACGCTTAACCAGAATGGGCTAGGGAAAAAATACACATACCGTTGTAATCGGGCGAGTTTCTACTTTCACACGCCACAGGAATTTTAGGGTTAGGTCAATCCGTTCGCGAGATATGGCAGTTTGAATCTAAGAAATGGTTGAGAAGACAACAAATTTTTCGCAAATCTGCTGCTCCAAACGCTTAACCAGAATGGGCTAGGGAAAAAATACACATACCGTTGTAATTGGGCGAGTTTCTAGCTTCAGATGCAATAGGAATCTTTGGGTTAGGTCAATCAGTTCGCGAGACATCGGAGTTTGAAGCTAAGAAATGGTTGAGAAGATAACAAATTTTTCGCAAATCTGCTGCTCCAAACGATTAACCAGAATGGCCTAGGGAAAAAATACACATACCGTTGTAATCGGGCGAGTTTCTACTTTCACACGCCACAGGAATTTTTGGGTTAGGTCAATCCGTTCGCGAGATATGGGAGTTTGAAGCCGAGAAATGGTTGAGAAGGCAAAAAATTTTTCGCAATTCTGCTGCTTCAAACGCTTAACCAGAATGGCCTAGGGAAAAAACACACATACAGTTGTAAGCGGGCGAGTTTCTACTTTCAGATGCAATAGGAATTTTTGGGTTAGGTCAATCCGTTCGCGAGATATGAGAGTTTGAAGCTAAGAAATGGTTGAGAAGACAACAAATTTTTCGCACTTCTGCTGCTCCAAAAGCTTAACCAGAATGGCCAAGGGAAAAAATACACATACCGTTGAAATTGGGCCAGTTTCTACTTTCAGATGCAATAGGACCTTTTGGGTTAGGTCAATCCGTTTGCGAGATATGGGACTTTGAAGCTAAGAAATGTTTGACAAGACAAAAAATTTTTCGCAACTTCTGCTGCTCCAATCGCTTAACCAGGATGGCCTAGGGGAAAAACATACGTACCGTTGTAATCGGGCGAGTCTCCACTTTCAAATGCAATAGGAATTTTTGGGTTAGGTCAATCCGTTCGCGAGATATGGGAGTTTGAAGCTAAGAAATGGTTGAGAAGACAACAAATTTTTCGCACTTCCGCTGCTCCAAACGCTTAACCAGAATGGCCTAGCGAAAAAATACACATACCGTTGAAATTGGGCGAGTTTCTACTTTCAGATGCAATAGGAATTTTAGGGTTAGGTCAATCCGTTCATGAGAAATGGGAGCTTGAAGCCAAGAAATGGTAGAGAAGGCAAAAAATTTTTCACAATTCTGCTGCTCCAATCGCTTAACCAGAATGGCCTAGGGAAAAAATACACATACCGTTGTAATCGGGCGAGTTTCTACTTTCAGATGCAATAGGAATTTTTGGGTTAAGTCAATCCGTTCGCGAGATATGGGAGTTTGAACCTAAGAAATGGTTGAGAAGAGAACAAATTTTTCGCAATTCTGCTGCTCCAAACGCTTAACCACAATGGCCTAGTGAAAAAATACGCATACAGTTGTAATCGGGCGAGGTTCTACTTTCAGACGCAGCAGGAATTTTTGGGTTTGGTCATTCCGTTCGCGAGATATGGGAGTTTGAAGCTAATAAATGGTTGAGAAGACAACAAATTTTAAGCAATTCTGCTGCTCCAAACGCTTAACAAGAATGGCCTAGGGAAAAAATACACACAGCGCTGTAATCGGGCGAGTTTCTACTCTCAGATGCAATAGGAATTTTTGGGTTAGGTCAATCCGTTCGCGAGATATGGCAGTTTGAAACTAAGAAATGGTTGAGAAGACAACAAATTTTCCGCAATTCTGCTGCTCCAAACGCTTAACCAGAATGGGCTAGGGAAAAAATACACATACCGTTGTAATCGGGCGAGTTTCTACTTTCACACGCCACAGGAATTTTAGGGTTAGGTCAATCCGTTCGCGAGATATGGCAGTTTGAATCTAAGAAATGGTTGAGAAGACAACAAATTTTTCGCAAATCTGCTGCTCCAAACGCTTAACCAGAATGGGCTAGGGAAAAAATACACATACCGTTGTAATTGGGCGAGTTTCTAGCTTCAGATGCAATAGGAATCTTTGGGTTAGGTCAATCAGTTCGCGAGACATCGGAGTTTGAAGCTAAGAAATGGTTGAGAAGATAACAAATTTTTCGCAAATCTGCTGCTCCAAACGATTAACCAGAATGGCCTAGGGAAAAAATACACATACCGTTGTAATCGGGCGAGTTTCTACTTTCACACGCCACAGGAATTTTTGGGTTAGGTCAATCCGTTCGCGAGATATGGGAGTTTGAAGCCGAGAAATGGTTGAGAAGGCAAAAAATTTTTCGCAATTCTGCTGCTTCAAACGCTTAACCAGAATGGCCTAGGGAAAAAACACACATACAGTTGTAAGCGGGCGAGTTTCTACTTTCAGATGCAATAGGAATTTTTGGGTTAGGTCAATCCGTTCGCGAGATATGAGAGTTTGAAGCTAAGAAATGGTTGAGAAGACAACAAATTTTTCGCACTTCTGCTGCTCCAAAAGCTTAACCAGAATGGCCAAGGGAAAAAATACACATACCGTTGAAATTGGGCCAGTTTCTACTTTCAGATGCAATAGGACCTTTTGGGTTAGGTCAATCCGTTTGCGAGATATGGGACTTTGAAGCTAAGAAATGTTTGACAAGACAAAAAATTTTTCGCAACTTCTGCTGCTCCAATCGCTTAACCAGGATGGCCTAGGGGAAAAACATACGTACCGTTGTAATCGGGCGAGTCTCCACTTTCAAATGCAATAGGAATTTTTGGGTTAGGTCAATCCGTTCGCGAGATATGGGAGTTTGAAGCTAAGAAATGGTTGAGAAGACAACAAATTTTTCGCACTTCCGCTGCTCCAAACGCTTAACCAGAATGGCCTAGCGAAAAAATACACATACCGTTGAAATTGGGCGAGTTTCTACTTTCAGATGCAATAGGAATTTTAGGGTTAGGTCAATCCGTTCATGAGAAATGGGAGCTTGAAGCCAAGAAATGGTAGAGAAGGCAAAAAATTTTTCACAATTCTGCTGCTCCAATCGCTTAACCAGAATGGCCTAGGGAAAAAATACACATACCGTTGTAATCGGGCGAGTTTCTACTTTCAGATGCAATAGGAATTTTTGGGTTAAGTCAATCCGTTCGCGAGATATGGGAGTTTGAACCTAAGAAATGGTTGAGAAGAGAACAAATTTTTCGCAATTCTGCTGCTCCAAACGCTTAACCAGAACGGCCTAGGGAAAAAATACGCATACCGTTGTAATCGGGCGAGTTTCTACTTTCAGATGCAATAGGAATTTTTGGGTTAGGTCAATCCGTTCGCGAGATATGGGAGTTTGAACCTAAGAAATGGTTGAGAAGAGAACAAATTTTTCGCAAATCTGCTGCTCCAAACGCTTAACCAGAATGGGCTAGGGAAAAAATACACATACCGTTGTAATCGGGCGAGTTTCTACTTTCAGATGCAATAGGAATTTTTGGGTTAGGTCGATCCGTTCGCGAGATATGGGACTTTGAAGCCAAGAAATGGTTGAGAAGGCAACAAATTTTTCGCCATTCTGCTGCTCCAAACGCTTAACCAGAATGGCCTAGGGAAAAAATACACATACCGTTGTAATCGGACGTGTTTCTACTTTCAGATGCAATAGGAATTTTTGGGTTAAATCCATCCGTTCGCGAGATATGGGAGTTTGAAGCTAAGAAATGGTTGAGAAGAGAACAAATTTTTCGCAATTCTGCTGCTCTAAACGCTTAACCAGAGTGGCCTAAGGAAAAAATACACATGTAGTTGTAACCGGGCGAGTTTCTACTTTCAGTCGCAACAGGAATTTTTGGGTTAGGTCAATCCGTTTGCGAGATATGGGACATTGAAGCTAAGAAATGTTTGACAAGACAACAAATTTTTCGCACTTCTGCTGCTCCAATCGCTTAACCAGAATGGCCTAGGGGAAAAACACAAGTACCGTTGTAATCGGGCGAGTTTCTACTTTCAAATGCAATAGGAATTTTTGGGTTAGGTCAATCCGTTCGCGAGATATGGGAGTTTGATGCCAAGAAATGGTTGAGGAGACAACAAATTTTTCGCACTTCTGCTGCTCCAAAAGCTTAACCAGAATGGCCTAGGGAAAAAATACACATACCGTTGAAATTGGGCCAGTTTCTACTTTCAGATGCAATAGGACCTTTTGGGTTAGGTCAATCCGTTTGCGAGATATGGGACTTTGAAGCTAAGAAATGTTTGACAAGACAAAAAATTTTTCGCACTTCTGCTGCTCCAATCGCTTAACCAGGATGGCCTAGGGGAAAAACATACGTACCGTTGTAATCGGGCGAGTCTCCACTTTCAAATGCAATAGGAATTTTTGGGTTAGGTCAATCCGTTCGCGAGATATGGGAGTTTGAAGCTAAGAAATGGTTGAGAAGACAACAAATTTTTCGCACTTCCGCTGCTCCAAACGCTTAACCAGAATGGCCTAGCGAAAAAATACACATACCGTTGAAATTGGGCGAGTTTCTACTTTCAGATGCAATAGGAATTTTAGGGTTAGGTCAATCCGTTCATGAGAAATGGGAGCTTGAAGCCAAGAAATGGTAGAGAAGGCAAAAAATTTTTCACAATTCTGCTGCTCCAATCGCTTAAACAGAATGGCCTAGGGAAAAAATACACATACCGTTGTAATCGGGCGAGTTTCTACTTTCAGATGCAATAGGAATTTTTGGGTCAAGTCAATCCGTTCGCGAGATATGGGAGTTTGAACCTAAGAAATGGTTCAGAAGAGAACAAATTTTTCGCAATTCTGCTGCTCCAAACGCTTAACCAGAACGGCCTAGGGAAAAAATACGCATACCGTTGTAATCGGGCGAGTTTCTACTTTCAGATGCAATAGGAATTTTTGGGTTAGGTCAATCCGTTCGCGAGATATGGCAGTTTGAAGCCAAGAAATGGTTGAGAAGCCAAAAAATTTTTCGCAATTTTGCTGCTCCAAACGCTCAACCAGAACGGCCTAGGGAAAAAATACACATACTGTTGTAATCTGGTGAGTATCTACTTTCAAATGCAACAGGAATTTTTGGGTTAGGTCAATCCGTTCGCGAGATATGGGAGTTTGAAGCTACGAAATGGTTGAGAAGACAACAAATTTTTCGCAATTCTGCTGCTCCAAACGTTTAACCAGAATGGCCCAGGGCAAACATACGCACACAGTTGTAATCGGGCGAGTTTCTACTTTCAGACGTAGCAGGAATTTTTGGGTTTGCTCAATCCGTTGGCGAGATATGGGAGTTTGAAGCCAAGAAATGGTTGAGAAGACAACAAATTTTTCGCAATTCTGCTGCTCCAAACGCTTAACCAGAATGGGCTAGGGACAAGATACACATTCCGTTGTAATCGGGCGAGTTTCTACTTTCACACGCCACAGGAATTTTTGGTTTAGGTCAATCCGTTCGCGAGATATGGGAGTTTGAAGCTAAGAAATGGTTGAGAAGACAACAAATTTTTCGCAAATCTGCTGCTCCAAACGCTTAACCAGAATGGGCTAGGGAAAAAATACACATACCGTTGTAATCGGGCGAGTTTCTACTTTCAGATGCAATAGGAATTTTTGGGTTAGGTCGATCCGTTCGCGAGATATGGGACTTTGAAGCCAAGAAATGGTTGAGAAGGCAACAAATTTTTCGCCATTCTGCTGCTCCAAACGCTTAACCAGAATGGCCTAGGGAAAAAATACACATACCGTTGTAATCGGACGTGTTTCTACTTTCAGATGCAATAGGAATTTTTGGGTTAAATCCATCCGTTCGCGAGATATGGGAGTTTGAAGCTAAGAAATGGTTGAGAAGAGAACAAATTTTTCGCAATTCTGCTGCTCTAAACGCTTAACCAGAGTGGCCTAAGGAAAAAATACACATGTCGTTGTAACCGGGCGAGTTTCTACTTTCAGTCGCAACAGGAATTTTTGGGTTAGGTCAATCCGTTCGCGAGATATGGGAGTTTGAAGCCAAGAAATGGTTGAGAAGGCATAAAATTTTTCGCCATTCTGCTGCTCCAAACGCTTAACCAGAATGGCCTAGGGAAAAAATACACATACCTTTGTAATCGGGCGAGTTTCTACTTTCAAATGCAATAGGAATTTTTGGGTTAGGTCAATCCGTTCGCGAGATATGGGAGTTTGATGCCAAGAAATGGTTGAGGAGACAACAAATTTTTCGCACTTCTGCTGCTCCAAAAGCTTAACCAGAATGGCCTAGGGAAAAAAGACACATACCGTTGAAATTGGGCCAGTTTCTACTTTCAGATGCAATAGGACCTTTTGGGTTAGGTCAATCCGTTTGCGAGATATGGGACTTTGAAGCTAAGAAATGTTTGACAAGACAAAAAATTTTTCGCACTTCTGCTGCTCCGATCGCTTAACCAGGATGGCCTAGGGGAAAAACATACGTACCGTTGTAATCGGGCGAGTCTCCACTTTCAAATGCAATAGGAATTTTTGGGTTAGGTCAATCCGTTCGCGAGACATGGGAGTTTGAACCTAAGAAATGGTTGAGAAGAGAACAAATTTTTCGCAATTCTGCTGCTCCAAACGCTTAACCAGAACGGCCTAGGGAAAAAATACGCATACCGTTGTAATCGGGCGAGTTTCTACTTTCAGATGCAATAGGAATTTTTGGGTTAGGTCAATCCGTTCGCGAGATATGGGAGTTTGAAGCCAAGAAATGGTTGAGAAGGCAAAAAATTTTTCGCCATTCTGCTGCTCCAAACGCTTAACCAGAATGGCCTAGGGAAAAAATACACATACCGTTGTAATCGGGCGAGTTTCTACTTTCAGATGCAACAGGACTTTTTGGTTAGGTCAATCCGTTTGCGAGATATGGGACTTTGAAGCTAAGAAATGTTTGACAAGACAACAAATTTTTCGCACTTCTGCTGCTCCAGTCGCTTAACCAGAATGGCCTAGGGGAAAAACACACGTACCGTTGTAATCGGGCGAGTTTCTACTTTCAAGTGCAATAGGAATTTTTGGGTTAGGTCAATCCGTTCGCGAGATATGGGAGCTTGAAGCCAAGAAATGGTAGAGAAGGCAACAAATTTTTCACAATTCTGCTGCTCCAAACGCTTAACCAGAATGGCCTAGGGAAAAAATACACATACCGTTGTAATTGGGCGAGTTTCTACTTTCAGATGCAATAGGAATTTTTGGATTAGGTCAATCTGTTCGCGAGATATGGGAGTTTGAAGCCAAGAAATGGTTGAGAAGGCAAAAAATTTTTCGCAATTTTGCTGCTCCAAAAGTTTAACCAGAATGGCCTAGGGAAAAAATAGACATACCGTTGAAATTGGGCGAGTTTCTACTTTCAGATGCAATAGGAATTTTTGGGTTAGGCCAATCCGTTCATGTGATATGGGAGTTTGAAGCCAAGAAATGTTTGACAAGACAACAAATTTTTCGCACTTCTGCTGATCCAATCGCTTAACCAGAATGGCCTAGGGGAAAAACACACGTACCGTTGTAATCGGGCGAGTTTCTACTTTCAAATGCAATAGGAATTTTTGGGTTAGGTCAATCCGTTCGCGAGATATGGGAGTTTGAAGCTAAGAAATGGTTGAGAAGAGAACAAATTTTTCGCAATTCTGCTGCTCCAGACGCTTAACCAGAATGGCCTAGGGAAAAAATACACATACCGTTGTAATCGTGCGAGTTTCTACTTTCAGATGCAACAGGAATTTTTGGGTTAGGTCAATCCGTTCGCGAGATATGGAAGTTTGAAGCCAAGAAATGGTGAGATGGCAAAAAATTTTTCGCACTTCCGCTGCTCCAAACGCTTAACCAGAATGGCCTAGGGAAAAAATACACATACCGTTGTAATTGGGCGAGTTTCTACTTTCAGATGCAATAGGAATTTTTGGGTTAGGTCAATCCGTTCGCGAGATATGGGAGTTTGAAGACAAGAAATGGTTGAGGAGGCCAAAAATTTTTCGGAATTCTGCTGCTCCAAACGCTTAACCAGAATGGCCTAAGGAAAAAATACATATACCGTTGTAATCGGGCGAGTTTCTACTGTCAGACGCAACAGGAATTTTTGGGGTAGGTCATTCCATTCGCGAGATGTGGGATTTTGAAGCCAAGAAACGGTTGAGAAGGCAAAAAACTTTTCGCAATTCTGCTGCTTCAAACGCTTAACCAGAATGGCCTAAGTAAAAAATACACATACCGTTGTAATCGGGCGAGTTTCTACTTTCAGATGCAACAGGAATTTTTGGGCTATGTCAATCCGTTCGCGAGATATGGAAGTTTGAAGCCAAGAAATGGTGAGAAGGCAAAAAATTTTTCACAATTCTGCTGCTCCAAACGCTTAACCAGAATGGCCTAGGGAAAAAATACACATACCGTTGTAACCGGGCGAGTTTCTACTGTCAGACGCAACAGGAGTTTTTGGGGTAGGTCAATCCGTTCGCGAGATATGGGACTTTGAAGCTAAGAAATGTTTGACAAGACAACAAATTTTTCGCACTTATGCTGCTCCAAACGCTTAACCAGAATGGCCTAGGGAAAAAATACAGATACCTTTGTAATCGGGCGAGTTTCTACTTTCAGATGCAATAGGAATTTTTGGATTAGGTCAATCCGTTCGCGAGATATGGAAGTTTGAAGCCAAGAAATGGTGAGAAGGCAAAAAATTTTTCGCAATTCTGCTGCTCCCAACGCTTAACCAGAATGGCCTAGGGAAAAAATACACATACCGTTGTAATTGGGCGAGTTTCTACTTTCAGATGCAACAGGAATTTTTGGGTTAGGTCAATCCGTTCGCGAGATATGAGACTTTGAAGCTAAGAAATGTTTGACAAGGCAACAAATTTTTCGCACTTCTGCTGATCCAATCGCTTAACCAGAATGGCCTAGGGGAAAAACACACGCACCGTTGTAATCGGGCGAGTTTCTACTATCAGATGCAATAGGAATTTTTGGGTTAAGTCAATCCGTTCGCGAGATATGGGAGTTTGAAGCTAAGAAATGGTTGAGAAGAAAATAAATTTTTCGCAATTCTGCTGCTCCAACCGCTTAACCAGAACGGCCTAGGGAAAAAATACACATACCGTTGTAATCGGGCGAGCTTCCACTTTCAGATGCAACAGGAATTTTTGGGTTTGGTCAATCCGTTCGCGAGATATGGGAGTTTGAAGACAAGAAATGGTTGAGGAGGCAAAAAACTTTTCGCAATTCTGCTGCTCCAAACGCTTAACCAGAATGGCCTAGGGAAAAAATACACATGTCGTTGTAACCGGGCGAGTTTCTACTTTCAGTCGCAACAGGAATTTTTGGGTTAGGTCAATCCGTTCGCGAGATATGGGAGTTTGAAAACAAGAAATGGTTGAGAAGGCAAAAAATTTTTCGCCATTCTGCTGCTCCAATCGTTTAACCAGAATGGCCTAGGGGAAAAACACACGTACCGTTGTAATCGGGCGAGTTTCTACTTTCAAATGCAATAGGAATTTTTGGGTTAGTCAATCCGTTCGCGAGATATGGGAGTTTGATGCCAAGAAATGGTTGAGAAGACAACAAATTTTTCGCACTTCTGCTGCTCCAAAAGCTTAACCAGAATGGCCTAGGGAAAAAATACACATACCGTTGAAATTGGGCCAGTTTCTACATTCAGATGCAATAGGAATTTTTGGGTTAGGTCAATCCGTTCGCGAGATATGGGACTTTGAAGCTAAGAAATGTTTGACAAGACAACAAATTTTTCGCACTTCTGCTGCTCCAATCGCTTAACCAGAATGGCCTAGGGGAAAAACACACGTACCGTTGTAATCGGGCGAGTTTCTACTTTCAGATGCAATAGGAATTTTTGGGTTAAGTCAATCCGTTCGCGAGATATGGGACTTTGAAGCTAAGAAATGGTTGAGAAGGGAACAAATTTTTCGCAATTCTGCTGCTCCAAACGCTTAACCAGAACGGCCTAGGGAAAAAATACACATACCGTTGAAATTGGGCCAGTTTCTACTTTCAGATGCAATAGGAATTTTTGGGTTAGGTCAAGCCGTTCGCGAGATATGGGACTTTGAAGCTAAGAAATGTTTGACAAGACAACAAATTTTTCGCACTTCTGCTGCTCCAATCGCTTAACCAGAATGGCCTAGGGAAAAAATACACATTTTGTTGTAACCGGGCGAGTTTCTACTTTCAGACGCAGAAGGAATTTTTGGGTTTGTTCAATCCGTTCGCGAGATATGGGACTTTGAAACTAAGAAATGGTTGAGAAGACAACAAATTTTTCGCAATTCCGCTGCTCCAAACGCTTAACCAGAATTGCCTAGGGAAAAAATACACATACCGTTGTAATCGGGCGAGCTTCTACTTTCAGATGCAACAGGAATTTTTGGGTTAGGTCAATCCGTTCGCGAGATATGGAAGTTTGAAGCCAAGAAATGGTGAGAAGGCAAAAAATTTTGCGCAATTCCGCTGCTCCAAACGCTTAACCAGAATGGCCTAGGGAAAAAATACACATACCGTTGTAATTGGGCGAGTTTCTACTTTCAGATGCAATAGGAATTTTTGGGTTAGGTCAATCCGTTCGCGAGATATGGCACTTTGAAGCTAAGAAATGTTTGACAAGGCAACAAATTTTTCGCACTTCTGCTGATCCAATCGCTTAACCAGAATGGCCTAGGGGAAAAACACACGTACCGTTGTAATCGGGCGAGTTTCTACTTTCAGATGCAATAGGAATTTTTGGGTTAAGTCAATCCGATCGCGAGATTTGGGAGTTTGTAGCTAAGAAATGGTTGAGAAGACAACAAATTTTTCGCGCTTCCGCTGCTCCAAACGCTTAACCAGAATGGCCTAGGGAAAAAATGCACATACCGTTGTAATTGGGCGAGTTTCTACTTTCAGATGCAATAGGAATTTTTGGGTTAGGTCAATCCGTTCGCGAGATATGGGACTTTGAAACTAAGAAATGTTTGACAAGGCAACAAATTTTTCGCAATTCTGCTGCTCCAAACGCTTAACCAGAACGGCCTAGGGAAAAAATACGCATACCGTTGTAATCGGGCGAGTTTCTACTTTCAGATGCAACAGGAATTTTTGGGTTAGGTCAATCCGTTCATGAGATATTGGAGTTTGAAGCCAAGAAATGGTAGAGAAGGCAAAAAATTTTTCACAATTCTGCGGCTCCAATCGCTTAACCAGAATGGCCTAGGGAAAAAATACAGATACCGTTGAAATTGGGCGAGTTTCTACTTTCAGATGCAATAGTAATTTTTGGGTTAGGTCAATCCGTTCGCGAGATATGGGAGTTTGAAGCTAAGAAATGGTTGAGGAGACAACAAATTTTTCGCACTTCTGCTGCTGCAAAAGCTTAACCAGAATGGCCTAGGGAAAAAATACACATACCGTTGAAATTGGGCCAGTTTCTACTTTCAGATGCAATAGGACCTTTTGGGTTAGGTCAATCCGTTTGCGAGATATGGGACTTTGAAGCTAAGAAATGTTTGACAAGACAAAAAATTTTTCGCACTTCTGCTGCTCCAATCGCTTAACCAGGATGGCCTAGGGGAAAAACATACGTACCGTTGTAATCGGGCGAGTCTCCACTTTCAAATGCAATAGGAATTTTTGGGTTAGGTCAATCCGTTCGCGAGATATGGGAGTCTGAACCTAAGAAATGGTTGAGAAGAGAACAAATTTTTCGCAATTCTGCTGCTCCAAACGCTTAACCAGAACGGCCTAGGGAAAAAATACGCATACCGTTGTAATCGGGCGAGTTTCTACTTTCAGATGCAATAGGAATTTTTGGGTTAGGTCAATCCGTTCGCGAGATATGGGAGTTTGAAGCCAAGAAATGGTTGAGAAGGCAAAAAATTTTTCGCCATTCTGCTGCTCCAAACGCTTAACCAGAATGGCCTAGGGAAAAAATACGCATACCGCTGTAATCGGGCGAGTTTCTACTTTCAGATGCAATAGGAATTTTTGGGTTAGGTCAATCCGTTTGCGAGATATGGGACTTTGAAGCTAAGAAATGTTTGACAAGACAACAAATTTTTCGCACTTCTGCTGCTCCAGTCGCTTAACCAGAATGGCCTAGGGGAAAAACACACGTACCGTTGTAATCGGGCGAGTTTCTACTTTCAAGTGCAATAGGAATTTTTGGGTTAGGTCAATCCGTTCGCGAGATATGGGAGCTTGAAGCCAAGAAATGGTAGAGAAGGCAACAAATTTTTCACAATTCTGCTGCTCCAAACGCTTAACCAGAATGGCCTAGGGAAAAAATACACATACCGTTGTAATTGGGCGAGTTTCTACTTTCAGATGCAATAGGAATTTTTGGATTAGGTCAATCTGTTCGCGAGATATGGGAGTTTGAAGCCAAGAAATGGTTGAGAAGGCAAAAAATTTTTCGCAATTTTGCTGCTCCAAAAGCTTAACCAGAATGGCCTAGGGAAAAAATAGACATACCGTTGAAATTGGGCGAGTTTCTACTTTCAGATGCAATAGGAATTTTTGGGTTAGGCCAATCCGTTCATGTGATATGGGAGTTTGAAGCCAAGAAATGTTTGACAAGACAACAAATTTTTCGCACTTCTGCTGATCCAATCGCTTAACCAGAATGGCCTAGGGGAAAAACACACGTACCGTTGTAATCGGGCGAGTTTCTACTTTCAAATGCAATAGGAATTTTTGGGTTAGGTCAATCCGTTCGCGAGATATGGGAGTTTGAAGCTAAGAAATGGTTGAGAAGAGAACAAATTTTTCGCAATTCTGCTGCTCCAGACGCTTAACCAGAATGGCCTAGGGAAAAAATACACATACCGTTGAAATTGGGCCAGTTTCTACTTTCAGATGCAATAGGAATTTTTGGGTTAGGTCAAGCCGTTCGCGAGATATGGGACTTTGAAGCTAAGAAATGTTTGACAAGACAACAAATTTTTCGCACTTCTGCTGCTCCAATCGCTTAACCAGAATGGCCTAGGGAAAAAATACACATTTTGTTGTAACCGGGCGAGTTTCTACTTTCAGACGCAGAAGGAATTTTTGGGTTTGTTCAATCCGTTCGCGAGATATGGGACTTTGAAACTAAGAAATGGTTGAGAAGACAACAAATTTTTCGCAATTCCGCTGCTCCAAACGCTTAACCAGAATTGCCTAGGGAAAAAATACACATACCGTTGTAATCGGGCGAGCTTCTACTTTCAGATGCAACAGGAATTTTTGGGTTAGGTCAATCCGTTCGCGAGATATGGAAGTTTGAAGCCAAGAAATGGTGAGAAGGCAAAAAATTTTTCGCACTTCCGCTGCTCCAAACGCTTAACCAGAATGGCCTAGGGAAAAAATACACATACCGTTGTAATTGGGCGAGTTTCTACTTTCAGATGCAATAGGAATTTTTGGGTTAGGTCAATCCGTTCGCGAGATATGGGACTTTGAAGCTAAGAAATGTTTGACAAGGCAACAAATTTTTCGCACTTCTGCTGATCCAATCGCTTAACCAGAATGGCCTAGGGGAAAAACACACGTACCGTTGTAATCGGGCGAGTTTCTACTTTCAGATGCAATAGGAATTTTTGGGTTAAGTCAATCCGATCGCGAGATATGGGAGTTTGAAGCTAAGAAATGGTTGAGAAGACAACAAATTTTTCGCACTTCCGCTGCTCCAAACGCTTAACCAGAATGGCCTAGGGAAAAAATGCACATTCCGTTGTAATTGGGCGAGTTTCTACTTTCAGATGCAATAGGAATTTTTGGGTTAGGTCAATCCGTTCGCGAGATATGGGACTTTGAAGCTAAGAAATGTTTGACAAGGCAACAAATTTTTCGCAATTCTGCTGCTCCAAACGCTTAACCAGAACGGCCTAGGGAAAAAATACGCATACCGTTGTAATCGGGCGAGTTTCTACTTTCAGATGCAACAGGAATTTTTGGGTTAGGTCAATCCGTTCATGAGATATTGGAGTTTGAAGCCAAGAAATGGTAGAGAAGGCAAAAAATTTTTCACAATTCTGCGGCTCCAATCGCTTAACCAGAATGGCCTAGGGAAAAAATACAGATACCGTTGAAATTGGGCGAGTTTCTACTTTCAGATGCAATAGTAATTTTTGGGTTAGGTCAATCCGTTCGCGAGATATGGGACTTTGAATCTAAGAAATGTTTGACAAGACAACAAATTTTTCGCACTTTTGCTGCTCCAATCGCTTAACCAGAATGGCCTAGGGGAAAAATATGCATACCGTTGTAATCGCGCGAGCTTCTACTTTCAGATGCAACAGGAATTTTTGGGTTAGGTCAATCCATTCGCGAGATATGGGAGTTTGAAGGCAAGAAATGGTTGAGAAGGCAAAAAATTTTTCGCAATTCTGCTGCTTCAAACGCTTAACCAGAATGGCCTAGGGAAAAAATACGCATACCGCTGTAATCGGGCGAGTTTCTACTTTCAGATGCAATAGGAATTTTTGGGTTAGGTCAATCCGTTCGCGAGATATGGGAGTTTGAAGCTAAGAAATGGTTGAGAAGACAACAAATTTTCCGCACTTCCGCTGCTCCAAACACTTAACCAGAATGGCCTAGGGAAAAAATACATATACCGTTGTAACCGGGCGAGTTTCTACTGTCAGACGCAACAGGAATTTTTGGGTTAGGTCAATCCGTTCGCGAGATATGGGAGTTTGAAGCCAAGAAATGGTTGAGAAGGCAAAAAATTTTTCGCCATTCTGCTGCTCTAAACGCTTAACCAGAATGGCCTAGGGAAAAAATATACATACCGTTGTAATCGGGCGAGTTTCTACTTTCAGATGCAACAGGAATTTTTTGGTTAAGTCAATCCGTTCGCGAGATATGGGAGTTTGAAGACAAGAAATGCTTGAGAAGGCAAACAATTTTTCGCAATTCTGCTGCTCCAAAAGCTTAACCAGAATGGCCTAGGGAAAAAATACGCATACCGTTGTAATCGGGCGAGTTTCTACTTTCAGATGCAACAGGAATTTTTGGGTTAGGTCAATCCGTTCGTGAGATATGGGACTTTGAAGCTAAGAAATGTTTGACAAGACAACAAATTTTTCGCAATTTTGCTGCTCCAATCGCTTAACCAGAATGGCCTAGGGGAAAAATATGCATACCGTTGTAATCGCGCGAGCTTCTGCTTTCAGATGCAACAGGAATTTTTGGGTTAGGTCAATCCATTCGCGAGATATGGGAGTTTGAAGCCAAGAAATGGTTGAGAAGGCAAAAAATTTTTCGCAATTCTGCTGCTTCAAACGCTTAAACAGAAAGGCCTAGGGAAAAAACACACGTAACGTTGTAATCGCGCGAGCTTCTACTTTCAGATGCAACAGGAATTTTTGGGTTAGATCAATCCATTCGCGAGATATGGGAGTTTGAAGCCAAGAAATGGTTGAGAAGGCAAAAAATTTTTCGCAATTTTGCTGCTCCAAAAGCTTAACCAGAATGGCCTAGGGAGAAAATACACATACCGTTGAAATTGGGACAGTTTCTACTTTCAGATGCAATAGGAATTTTTGGGTTAGGTCAATCCGTTCGCGAGATATGGGACTTTGAAGCTAAGAAATGTTTGACAAGACAACAAATTTTTCGCACTTCTGCTGCTCCAATCGCTTAACCAGAATGGCCTAGGGGAAAAACATACGTACCGTTGTAATCGGGCGAGTTTCTACTTTCAAATGCAATAGGAATTTTTGGGTTAGGTCAATCCGTTCGCGAGGTATGGGAGTTGAAGCTAAGAAATGGTTGAGAAGAGAACAAATTTTTCGCAATTCAGCTGCTCCAAACGCTTAACCAGAATGGCCTAGGGAAAAAATACGCATACCGTTGTAATCGGGCGAGTTTCTACTTTCAGATGAAATAGGAATTTTTGGGTTAGGTCAATCCGTTCGCGAGATATGGGAGTTTGAAGCTAAGAAATGGTTGAGAAGACAACAAATTTTCCGCACTTCCGCTGCTCCAAACGCTTAACCAGAATGGCCTAGGGAAAAAATACACATACCGTTGTAATCGGGCGAGTTTCTACTTTCAGTTACAATAGGAATTTTTGGGTTGGGTCAATCCGTTCGCGAGATATGGGACTTTGAAGCTAAGAAATGTTTGACAAGACAACAAATTTTTCGCACTTATGCTGCTCCAAACGCTTAACCAGAATGGCCTAGGGAAAAAATACAAATACCTTTGTAATCGGGCGAGTTTCTACTTTCAGATGCAATAGGAATTTTTGGATTAGGTCAATCCGTTCGCGAGATATGGAAGTTTGAAGCCAAGAAATGGTGAGAAGGCAAAAAATTTTTCGCAATTCTGCTGCTCCCAACGCTTAACCAGAATGGCCTAGGGAAAAAATACACATACCGTTGTAATTGGGCGAGTTTCTACTTTCAGATGCAATAGGAATTTTTGGGTTAGGTCAATCCGTTCGCGAGATATGAGACTTTGAAGCTAAGAAATGTTTGACAAGGCAACAAATTTTTCGCACTTCTGCTGATCCAATCGCTTAACCAGAATGGCCTAGGGGAAAAACACACGCACCGTTGTAATCGGGCGAGTTTCTACTTTCAGATGCAATAGGAATTTTTGGGTTAAGTCAATCCGTTCGCGAGATATGGGAGTTTGAAGCTAAGAAATGGTTGAGAAGAAAATAAATTTTTCGCAATTCTGCTGCTCCAACCGCTTAACCAGAACGGCCTAGGGAAAAAATACACATACCGTTGTAATCGGGCGAGCTTCTACTTTCAGATGCAACAGGAATTTTTGGGTTAGGTCAATCCGTTCGCGAGATATGGGAGTTTGAAGACAAGAAATGGTTGAGGAGGCAAAAAACTTTTCGCAATTCTGCTGCTCCAAACGCTTAACCAGAATGGCCTAGGGAAAAAATACACATGTCGTTGTAACCGGGCGAGTTTCTACTTTCAGTCGCAACAGGAATTTTTGGGTTAGGTCAATCCGTTCGCGAGATATGGGAGTTTGAAAACAAGAAATGGTTGAGAAGGCAAAAAATTTTTCGCCATTCTGCTGCTCCAATCGCTTAACCAGAATGGCCTAGGGGAAAAACACACGTACCGTTGTAATCGGGCGAGTTTCTACTTTCAAATGCAATAGGAATTTTTGGGTTAGTCAATCCGTTCGCGAGATATGGGAGTTTGATGCCAAGAAATGGTTGAGAAGACAACAAATTTTTCGCACTTCTGCTGCTCCAAAAGCTTAACCAGAATGGCCTAGGGAAAAAATACACATACCGTTGAAATTGGGCCAGTTTCTACATTCAGATGCAATAGGAATTTTTGGGTTAGGTCAATCCGTTCGCGAGATATGGGACTTTGAAGCTAAGAAATGTTTGACAAGACAACAAATTTTTCGCACTTCTGCTGCTCCAATCGCTTAACCAGAATGGCCTAGGGGAAAAACACACGTACCGTTGTAATCGGGCGAGTTTCTACTTTCAGATGCAATAGGAATTTTTGGGTTAAGTCAATCCGTTCGCGAGATATGGGACTTTGAAGCTAAGAAATGGTTGAGAAGGGAACAAATTTTTCGCAATTCTGCTGCTCCAAACGCTTAACCAGAACGGCCTAGGGAAAAAATACACATACCGTTGAAATTGGGCCAGTTTCTACTTTCAGATGCAATAGGAATTTTTGGGTTAGGTCAAGCCGTTCGCGAGATATGGGACTTTGAAGCTAAGAAATGTTTGACAAGACAACAAATTTTTCGCACTTCTGCTGCTCCAATCGCTTAACCAGAATGGCCTAGGGAAAAAATACACATTTTGTTGTAACCGGGCGAGTTTCTACTTTCAGACGCAGAAGGAATTTTTGGGTTTGTTCAATCCGTTCGCGAGATATGGGACTTTGAAACTAAGAAATGGTTGAGAAGACAACA
Source organism: Ptiloglossa arizonensis (assembly GCF_051014685.1). Taxonomy (NCBI): domain Eukaryota; kingdom Metazoa; phylum Arthropoda; class Insecta; order Hymenoptera; family Colletidae; genus Ptiloglossa; species Ptiloglossa arizonensis. Next base: position 32,976 of record NW_027478882.1, on the reverse strand, counting down.
AATTTTTCGCAATTCCGCTGCTCCAAACGCTTAACCAGAATTGCCTAGGGAAAAAATACACATACCGTTGTAATCGGGCGAGCTTCTACTTTCAGATGCAACAGGAATTTTTGGGTTAGGTCAATCCGTTCGCGAGATATGGAAGTTTGAAGCCAAGAAATGGTGAGAAGGCAAAAAATTTTTCGCACTTCCGCTGCTCCAAACGCTTAACCAGAATGGCCTAGGGAAAAAATACACATACCGTTGTAATTGGGCGAGTTTCTACTTTCAGATGCAATAGGAATTTTTGGGTTAGGTCAATCCGTTCGCGAGATATGGGACTTTGAAGCTAAGAAATGTTTGACAAGGCAACAAATTTTTCGCACTTCTGCTGATCCAATCGCTTAACCAGAATGGCCTAGGGGAAAAACACACGTACCGTTGTAATCGGGCGAGTTTCTACTTTCAGATGCAATAGGAATTTTTGGGTTAAGTCAATCCGATCGCGAGATATGGGAGTTTGAAGCTAAGAAATGGTTGAGAAGACAACAAATTTTTCGCACTTCCGCTGCTCCAAACGCTTAACCAGAATGGCCTAGGGAAAAAATGCACATACCGTTGTAATTGGGCGAGTTTCTACTTTCAGATGCAATAGGAATTTTTGGGTTAGGTCAATCCGTTCGCGAGATATGGGACTTTGAAGCTAAGAAATGTTTGACAAGGCAACAAATTTTTCGCAATTCTGCTGCTCCAAACGCTTAACCAGAACGGCCTAGGGAAAAAATACGCATACCGTTGTAATCGGGCGAGTTTCTACTTTCAGATGCAACAGGAATTTTTGGGTTAGGTCAATCCGTTCATGAGATATTGGAGTTTGAAGCCAAGAAATGGTAGAGAAGGCAAAAAATTTTTCACAATTCTGCGGCTCCAATCGCTTAACCAGAATGGCCTAGGGAAAAAATACAGATACCGTTGAAATTGGGCGAGTTTCTACTTTCAGATGCAATAGTAATTTTTGGGTTAGGTCAATCCGTTCGCGAGATATGGGACTTTGAAGCTAAGAAATGTTTGACAAGACAACAAATTTTTCGCACTTTTGCTGCTCCAATCGCTTAACCAGAATGGCCTAGGGGAAAAATATGCATACCGTTGTAATCGCGCGAGCTTCTACTTTCAGATGCAACAGGAATTTTTGGGTTAGGTCAATCCATTCGCGAGATATGGGAGTTTGAAGCCAAGAAATGGTTGAGAAGGCAAAAAATTTTTCGCAATTCTGCTGCTTCAAACGCTTAACCAGAATGGCCTAGGGAAAAAATACGCATACCGTTGTAATCGGGCGAGTTTCTACTTTCAGATGCAATAGGAATTTTTGGGTTAGGTCAATCCGTTCGCGAGATATGGGAGTTTGAAGCTAAGAAATGGTTGAGAAGACAACAAATTTTCCGCACTTCCGCTGCTCCAAACACTTAACCAGAATGGCCTAGGGAAAAAATACATATACCGTTGTAACCGGGCGAGTTTCTACTGTCAGACGCAACAGGAATTTTTGGGTTAGGTCAATCCGTTCGCGAGATATGGGAGTTTGAAGCCAAGAAATGGTTGAGAAGGCAAAAAATTTTTCGCCATTCTGCTGCTCTAAACGCTTAACCAGAATGGCCTAGGGAAAAAATATACATACCGTTGTAATCGGGCGAGTTTCTACTTTCAGATGCAACAGGAATTTTTTGGTTAAGTCAATCCGTTCGCGAGATATGGGAGTTTGAAGACAAGAAATGGTTGAGAAGGCAAACAATTTTTCGCACTTCCGCTGCTCCAAACGCTTAACCAGAATGGCCTAGGGAAAAAATACATATACCGCTGTAACCGAGCGAGTTTCTACTGTCAGACGCAACAGGAATTTTTGGGTTAGGTCAATCCGTTCGCGAGATATGGGAGTTTGAAGCCAAGAAATGGTTGAGAAGGCAAAAAATTTTTCGCAATTCTGCTGCTTCAAACGCTTAACCAGAATGGCCTAGGGAAAAAATACGCATACCGTTGTAATCGGGCGAGTTTCTACTTTCAGATGCAATAGGAATTTTTGGGTTAGGTCAATCCGTTCGCGAGATATGGGAGTTTGAAGCTAAGAAATGGTTGAGAAGACAACAAATTTTCCGCACTTCCGCTGCTCCAAACACTTAACCAGAATGGCCTAGGGAAAAAATACATATACCGTTGTAACCGGGCGAGTTTCTACTGTCAGACGCAACAGGAATTTTTGGGTTAGGTCAATCCGTTCGCGAGATATGGGAGTTTGAAGCCAAGAAATGGTTGAGAAGGCAAAAAATTTTTCGCCATTCTGCTGCTCTAAACGCTTAACCAGAATGGCCTAGGGAAAAAATATACATACCGTTGTAATCGGGCGAGTTTCTACTTTCAGATGCAACAGGAATTTTTTGGTTAAGTCAATCCGTTCGCGAGATATGGGAGTTTGAAGACAAGAAATGGTTGAGAAGGCAAACAATTTTTCGCAATTCTGCTGCTCCAAAAGCTTAACCAGAATGGCCTAGGGAAAAAATACGCATACCGTTGTAATCGGGCGAGTTTCTACTTTCAGATGCAACAGGAATTTTTGGGTTAGGTCAATCCATTCGCGAGATATGGGAGTTTGAAGCCAAGAAATGGTTTTGAAGGCAAAAAATTTTTCGCAATTCTGCTGCTTCAAACGCTTAACCAGAAAGGCCTAGGGAAAAAACACACATACCGTTGTAATCGGGCGAGTTTCTACTTTCAGATGCAACAGGAATTTCTTGGTTAGGTCAATCCGTTCGCGAGATATGGGAGTTTGAAGACAAGAAATGGTTGAGAAGGCAAACAATTTTTCGCACTTCCGCTGCTCCAAACGCTTAACCAGAATGGCCTAGGGGAAAAACATACGTACCGTTGTAATCGGGCGAGTTTCTACTTTCAAATGCAATAGGAATTTTTGGGTTAGGTCAATCCGTTCGCGAGATATGGGAGTTTGAAGCCAAGAAATGGTTGAGAAGGCAAAAAATTTTTCGCCATTCTGCTGCTCCAAACGCTTAACCAGAATGGCCTAGGGAAAAAATACACATACCGTTGTAATCGGGCGAGTTTCTACTTTCAGATGCAACAGGAATTTTTGCGTTAGGTCAATCCGTTCGCGAGATATGGGAGTTTGAAACCAAGAAATGGTTGAGAAGGCAAAAAATTTTTCGCAATTTTGCTGCTCCAAAAGCTTAACCGGAATGGCCTAGGGAAAAAATACGCATACCGTTGTAATCGGGCGAGTTTCTACTTTCAGATGCAACAGGAATTTTTGGGTTAGGTCAATCCGTTCGCGAGATATGGGACTTTGAAGCTAAGAAATGTTTGACAAGACAACAAATTTTTCGCACTTTTGCTGCTCCAATCGCTTAACCAGAATGGCCTAGGGGAAAAATATGCATACCGTTGTAATCGCGCGAGCTTCTACTTTCAGATGCAACAGGAATTTTTGGGTTAGGTCAATCCATTCGCGAGATATGGGAGTTTGAAGCCAAGAAATGGTTGAGAAGGCAACAAATTTTCCGCACTTCCGCTGCTCCAAACGCTTAACCAGAATGGCCTAGGGAAAAAATACATATACCGTTGTAACCGGGCGAGTTTCTACTGTCAGACGCAACAGGAATTTTTGGGTTAGGTCAATCCGTTCGCGAGATATGGGAGTTTGAAGCCAAGAAATGGTTGAGAAGGCAAAAAATTTTTCGCCATTCTGCTGCTCTAAACGCTTAACCAGAATGGCCTAGGGAAAAAATACACATACCGTTGTAATCGGGCGAGTTTCTACTTTCAGATGCAACAGGAATTTTTTGGATAAGTCAATCCGTTCGCGAGATATGGGAGTTTGAAGACAAGAAATGGTTGAGAAGGCAAACAATTTTTCGCAATTCTGCTGCTCCAAAAGCTTAACCAGAATGGCCTAGGGAAAAAATACACATACCGTTGAAATTGGGACAGTTTCTACTTTCAGATGCAATAGGAATTTTTGGGTTAGGTCAATCCGTTCGCGAGATATGGGACTTTGAAGCTAAGAAATGTTTGACAAGACAACAAATTTTTCGCACTTCTGCTGCTCCAATCGCTTAACCAGATTGGCCTAGGGGAAAAACATACGTACCGTTGTAATCGGGCGAGTTTCTACTTTCAAATGCAATAGGAATTTTTGGGTTAGGTCAATCCGTTCGCGAGGTATGGGAGTTGAAGCTAAGAAATGGTTGAGAAGAGAACAAATTTTTCGCAATTCAGCTGCTCCAAACGCTTAACCAGAATGGCCTAGGGAAAAAATACGCATACCGTTGTAATCGGGCGAGTTTCTACTTTCAGATGAAATAGGAATTTTTGGGTTAGGTCAATCCGTTCGCGAGATATGGGAGTTTGAAGCTAAGAAATGGTTGAGAAGACAACAAATTTTCCGCACTTCCGCTGCTCCAAACGCTTAACCAGAATGGCCTAGGGAAAAAATACATATACCGTTGTAACCGGGCGAGTCTCTACTGTCAGACGCAACAGGAATTTTTGGGTTAGGTCAATCCGTTCGCGAGATATGGGAGTTTGAAGCCAAGAAATGGTTGAGAAGGCAAAAAATTTTTCGCCATTCTGCTGCTCCAAACGCTTAACCAGAATGGCCTAGGGAAAAAATACACATACCGTTGTAATCGGGCGAGTTTCTACTTTCAGATGCAACAGGAATTTTTTGGTTAGGTCAATCCGTTCGCGAGATATGGGAGTTTGAAGACAAGAAATGGTTGAGAAGGCAAACAATTTTTCGCACTTCCGCTGCTCCAAACGCTTAACCAGAATGGCCTAGGGAAAAAATACATATACCGTTGTAACCGAGCGAGTTTCTACTGTCAGACGCAACAGGAATTTTTGGGTTAGGTCAATCCGTTCGCGAGATATGGGAGTTTGAAGCCAAGAAATGGTTGAGAAGGCAAAAAATTTTTCGCCATTCTGCTGCTCCAAACGCTTATCCAGAATGGCCTAGGGAAAAAATACATATACCGTTGTAATCGGGCGAGTTTCTACTTTCAGATGCAACAGGAATTTTTTGGATAAGTCAATCCGTTCGCGAGATATGGGAGTTTGAAGACAAGAAATGGTTGAGAAGGCAAACAATTTTTCGCAATTCTGCTGCTCCAAAAGCTTAACCAGAATGGCCTAGGGAAAAAATACACATACCGTTGAAATTGGGACAGTTTCTACTTTCAGATGCAATAGGAATTTTTGGGTTAGGTCAATCCGTTCGCGAGATATGGGACTTTGAAGCTAAGAAATGTTTGACAAGACAACAAATTTTTCGCACTTCTGCTGCTCCAATCGCTTAACCAGATTGGCCTAGGGGAAAAACATACGTACCGTTGTAATCGGGCGAGTTTCTACTTTCAAATGCAATAGGAATTTTTGGGTTAGGTCAATCCGTTCGCGAGGTATGGGAGTTGAAGCTAAGAAATGGTTGAGAAGAGAACAAATTTTTCGCAATTCAGCTGCTCCAAACGCTTAACCAGAATGGCCTAGGGAAAAAATACGCATACCGTTGTAATCGGGCGAGTTTCTACTTTCAGATGAAATAGGAATTTTTGGGTTAGGTCAATCCGTTCGCGAGATATGGGAGTTTGAAGCTAAGAAATGGTTGAGAAGACAACAAATTTTCCGCACTTCCGCTGCTCCAAACGCTTAACCAGAATGGCCTAGGGAAAAAATACATATACCGTTGTAACCGGGCGAGTCTCTACTGTCAGACGCAACAGGAATTTTTGGGTTAGGTCAATCCGTTCGCGAGATATGGGAGTTTGAAGCCAAGAAATGGTTGAGAAGGCAAAAAATTTTTCGCCATTCTGCTGCTCCAAACGCTTAACCAGAATGGCCTAGGGAAAAAATACACATACCGTTGTAATCGGGCGAGTTTCTACTTTCAGATGCAACAGGAATTTTTTGGTTAGGTCAATCCGTTCGCGAGATATGGGAGTTTGAAGACAAGAAATGGTTGAGAAGGCAAACAATTTTTCGCACTTCCGCTGCTCCAAACGCTTAACCAGAATGGCCTAGGGAAAAAATACATATACCGTTGTAACCGAGCGAGTTTCTACTGTCAGACGCAACAGGAATTTTTGGGTTAGGTCAATCCGTTCGCGAGATATGGGAGTTTGAAGCCAAGAAATGGTTGAGAAGGCAAAAAATTTTTCGCCATTCTGCTGCTCCAAACGCTTAACCAGAATGGCCTAGGGAAAAAATACATATACCGTTGTAACCGAGCGAGTTTCTACTGTCAGACGCAACAGGAATTTTTGGGTTAGGTCAATCCGTTCGCGAGATATGGGAGTTTGAAGCCAAGAAATGGTTGAGAAGGCAAAAAATTTTTCGCCATTCTGCTGCTCCAAACGCTTAACCAGAATGGCCTAGGGAAAAAATACACATACCGTTGTAATCGGGCGAGTTTCTACTTTCAGATGCAACAGGAATTTTTGGGTTAGGTCAAGCCGTTCGCGAGATATGGGACTTTGAAGCTAAGAAATGTTTGACAAGACAACAAATTTTTCGCACTTCTGCTGCTCCAATCGCTTAACCAGAATGGCCTAGGGAAAAAATACACATTTTGTTGTAACCGGGCGAGTTTCTACTTTCAGACGCAGAAGGAATTTTTGGGTTTGTTCAATCCGTTCGCGAGATATGGGACTTTGAAACTAAGAAATGGTTGAGAAGACAACAAATTTTTCGCAATTCCGCTGCTCCAAACGCTTAACCAGAATTGCCTAGGGAAAAAATACACATACCGTTGTAATCGGGCGAGCTTCTACTTTCAGATGCAACAGGAATTTTTGGGTTAGGTCAATCCGTTCGCGAGATATGGAAGTTTGAAGCCAAGAAATGGTGAGAAGGCAAAAAATTTTTCGCACTTCCGCTGCTCCAAACGCTTAACCAGAATGGCCTAGGGAAAAAATACACATACCGTTGTAATTGGGCGAGTTTCTACTTTCAGATGCAATAGGAATTTTTGGGTTAGGTCAATCCGTTCGCGAGATATGGGACTTTGAAGCTAAGAAATGTTTGACAAGGCAACAAATTTTTCGCACTTCTGCTGATCCAATCGCTTAACCAGAATGGCCTAGGGGAAAAACACACGTACCGTTGTAATCGGGCGAGTTTCTGCTTTCAGATGCAATAGGAATTTTTGGGTTAAGTCAATCCGATCGCGAGATATGGGAGTTTGAAGCTAAGAAATGGTTGAGAAGACAACAAATTTTTCGCACTTCCGCTGCTCCAAACGCTTAACCAGAATGGCCTAGGGAAAAAATGCACATACCGTTGTAATTGGGCGAGTTTCTACTTTCAGATGCAATAGGAATTTTTGGGTTAGGTCAATCCGTTCGCGAGATATGGGACTTTGAAGCTAAGAAATGTTTGACAAGGCAACAAATTTTTCGCAATTCTGCTGCTCCAAACGCTTAACCAGAACGGCCTAGGGAAAAAATACGCATACCGTTGTAATCGGGCGAGTTTCTACTTTCAGATGCAACAGGAATTTTTGGGTTAGGTCAATCCGTTCATGAGATATTGGAGTTTGAAGCCAAGAAATGGTAGAGAAGGCAAAAAATTTTTCACAATTCTGCGGCTCCAATCGCTTAACCAGAATGGCCTAGGGAAAAAATACAGATACCGTTGAAATTGGGCGAGTTTCTACTTTCAGATGCAATAGTAATTTTTGGGTTAGGTCAATCCGTTCGCGAGATATGGGACTTTGAAGCTAAGAAATGTTTGACAAGACAACAAATTTTTCGCACTTTTGCTGCTCCAATCGCTTAACCAGAATGGCCTAGGGGAAAAATATGCATACCGTTGTAATCGCGCGAGCTTCTACTTTCAGATGCAACAGGAATTTTTGGGTTAGGTCAATCCATTCGCGAGATATGGGAGTTTGAAGCCAAGAAATGGTTGAGAAGGCAAAAAATTTTTCGCAATTCTGCTGCTTCAAACGCTTAACCAGAATGGCCTAGGGAAAAAATACGCATACCGTTGTAATCGGGCGAGTTTCTACTTTCAGATGCAATAGGAATTTTTGGGTTAGGTCAATCCGTTCGCGAGATATGGGAGTTTGAAGCTAAGAAATGGTTGAGAAGACAACAAATTTTCCGCACTTCCGCTGCTCCAAACACTTAACCAGAATGGCCTAGGGAAAAAATACATATACCGTTGTAACCGGGCGAGTTTCTACTGTCAGACGCAACAGGAATTTTTGGGTTAGGTCAATCCGTTCGCGAGATATGGGAGTTTGAAGCCAAGAAATGGTTGAGAAGGCAAAAAATTTTTCGCCATTCTGCTGCTCTAAACGCTTAACCAGAATGGCCTAGGGAAAAAATATACATACCGTTGTAATCGGGCGAGTTTCTACTTTCAGATGCAACAGGAATTTTTTGGTTAAGTCAATCCGTTCGCGAGATATGGGAGTTTGAAGACAAGAAATGGTTGCGAAGGCAAACAATTTTTCGCAATTCTGCTGCTCCAAAAGCTTAACCAGAATGGCCTAGGGAAAAAATACGCATACCGTTGTAATCGGGCGAGTTTCTACTTTCAGATGCAACAGGAATTTTTGGGTTAGGTCAATCCGTTCGTGAGATATGGGACTTTGAAGCTAAGAAATGTTTGACAAGACAACAAATTTTTCGCAATTTTGCTGCTCCAATCGCTTAACCAGAATGGCCTAGGGGAAAAATATGCATACCGTTGTAATCGCGCGAGCTTCTGCTTTCAGATGCAACAGGAATTTTTGGGTTAGGTCAATCCATTCGCGAGATATGGGAGTTTGAAGCCAAGAAATGGTTTTGAAGGCAAAAAATTTTTCGCAATTCTGCTGCTTCAAACGCTTAACCAGAAAGGCCTAGGGAAAAAACACACGTAACGTTGTAATCGCGCGAGCTTCTACTTTCAGATGCAATAGGAATTTTTGGGTTAGGTCAATCCGTTCGCGAGATATGGGACTTTGAAGCTAAGAAATGTTTGACAAGACAACAAATTTTTCGAACATCTGCTGCTCCAATCGCTTAACCAGAATGGCCTAGGGGAAAAACATACGTACCGTTGTAATCGGGCGAGTTTCTACTTTCAAATGCAATAGGAATTTTTGGGTTAGGTCAATCCGTTCGCGAGGTATGGGAGTTGAAGCTAAGAAATGGTTGAGAAGAGAACAAATTTTTCGCAATTCAGCTGCTCCAAACGCTTAACCAGAATGGCCTAGGGAAAAAATACGCATACCGTTGTAATCGGGCGAGTTTCTACTTTCAGATGAAATAGGAATTTTTGGGTTAGGTCAATCCGTTCGCGAGATATGGGAGTTTGAAGCTAAGAAATGGTTGAGAAGACAACAAATTTTCCGCACTTCCGCTGCTCCAAACGCTTAACCAGAATGGCCTAGGGAAAAAATACATATACCGTTGTAACCGGGCGAGTTTCTACTGTCAGACGCAACAGGAATTTTTGGGTTAGGTCAATCCGTTCGCGAGATATGGGAGTTTGAAGCTAAGAAATGGTTGAGAAGACAACAAATTTTCCGCACTTCCGCTGCTCCAAACGCTTAACCAGAATGGCCTAGGGAAAAAATACATATACCGTTGTAACCGGGCGAGTTTCTACTGTCAGACGCAACAGGAATTTTTGGGTTAGGTCAATCCGTTCGCGAGATATGGGAGTTTGAAGCCAAGAAATGGTTGAGAAGGCAAAAAATTTTTCGCCATTCTGCTGCTCCAAACGCTTAACCAGAATGGCCTAGGGAAAAAATACACATACCGTTGTAATCGGGCGAGTTTCTACTTTCAGATGCAACAGGAATTTCTTGGTTAGGTCAATCCGTTCGCGAGATATGGGAGTTTGAAGACAAGAAATGGTTGAGAAGGCAAACAATTTTTCGCACTTCCGCTGCTCCAAACGCTTAACCAGAATGGCCTAGGGAAAAAATACATATACCGCTGTAACCGAGCGAGTTTCTACTGTCAGACGCAACAGGAATTTTTGGGTTAGGTCAATCCGTTCGCGAGATATGGGAGTTTGAAGCCAAGAAATGGTTGAGAAGGCAAAAAATTTTTCGCCATTCTGCTGCTCCAAACGCTTAACCAGAATGGCCTAGGGAAAAAATACACATACCGTTGTAATCGGGCGAGTTTCTACTTTCAGATGCAACAGGAATTTTTGGGTTAGGTCAATCCGTTCGCGAGATATGGGAGTTTGAAACCAAGAAATGGTTGAGAAGGCAAAAAATTTTTCGCAATTTTGCTGCTCCAAAAGCTTAACCGGAATGGCCTAGGGAAAAAATACGCATACCGTTGTAATCGGGCGAGTTTCTACTTTCAGATGCAACAGGAATTTTTGGGTTAGGTTAATCCGTTCGCGAGATATGGGACTTTGAAGCTAAGAAATGTTTGACAAGACAACAAATTTTTCGCACTTTTGCTGCTCCAATCGCTTAACCAGAATGGCCTAGGGGAAAAATATGCATACCGTTGTAATCGCGCGAGCTTCTACTTTCAGATGCAACAGGAATTTTTGGGTTAGGTCAATCCATTCGCGAGATATGGGAGTTTGAAGCCAAGATATGGTTGAGAAGGCAACAAATTTTCCGCACTTCCGCTGCTCCAAACGCTTAACCAGAATGGCCTAGGGAAAAAATACATATACCGTTGTAACCGGGCGAGTTTCTACTGTCAGACGCAACAGGAATTTTTGGGTTAGGTCAATCCGTTCGCGAGATATGGGAGTTTGAAGCCAAGAAATGGTTGAGAAGGCAAAAAATTTTTCGCCATTCTGCTGCTCTAAACGCTTAACCAGAATGGCCTAGGGAAAAAATACACATACCGTTGTAATCGGGCGAGTTTCTACTTTCAGATGCAACAGGAATTTTTTGGATAAGTCAATCCGTTCGCGAGATATGGGAGTTTGAAGACAAGAAATGGTTGAGAAGGCAAACAATTTTTCGCAATTCTGCTGCTCCAAAAGCTTAACCAGAATGGCCTAGGGAAAAAATACACATACCGTTGAAATTGGGACAGTTTCTACTTTCAGATGCAATAGGAATTTTTGGGTTAGGTCAATCCGTTCGCGAGATATGGGACTTTGAAGCTAAGAAATGTTTGACAAGACAACAAATTTTTCGCACTTCTGCTGCTCCAATCGCTTAACCAGATTGGCCTAGGGGAAAAACATACGTACCGTTGTAATCGGGCGAGTTTCTACTTTCAAATGCAATAGGAATTTTTGGGTTAGGTCAATCCGTTCGCGAGGTATGGGAGTTGAAGCTAAGAAATGGTTGAGAAGAGAACAAATTTTTCGCAATTCAGCTGCTCCAAACGCTTAACCAGAATGGCCTAGGGAAAAAATACGCATACCGTTGTAATCGGGCGAGTTTCTACTTTCAGATGAAATAGGAATTTTTGGGTTAGGTCAATCCGTTCGCGAGATATGGGAGTTTGAAGCTAAGAAATGGTTGAGAAGACAACAAATTTTCCGCACTTCCGCTGCTCCAAACGCTTAACCAGAATGGCCTAGGGAAAAAATACATATACCGTTGTAACCGGGCGAGTTTCTACTGTCAGACGCAACAGGAATTTTTGGGTTAGGTCAATCCGTTCGCGAGATATGGGAGTTTGAAGCTAAGAAATGGTTGAGAAGACAACAAATTTTCCGCACTTCCGCTGCTCCAAACGCTTAACCAGAATGGCCTAGGGAAAAAATACATATACCGTTGTAACCGGGCGAGTTTCTACTGTCAGACGCAACAGGAATTTTTGGGTTAGGTCAATCCGTTCGCGAGATATGGGAGTTTGAAGCCAAGAAATGGTTGAGAAGGCAAAAAATTTTTCGCCATTCTGCTGCTCCAAACGCTTAACCAGAATGGCCTAGGGAAAAAATACACATACCGTTGTAATCGGGCGAGTTTCTACTTTCAGATGCAACAGGAATTTCTTGGTTAGGTCAATCCGTTCGCGAGATATGGGAGTTTGAAGACAAGAAATGGTTGAGAAGGCAAACAATTTTTCGCACTTCCGCTGCTCCAAACGCTTAACCAGAATGGCCTAGGGAAAAAATACATATACCGCTGTAACCGAGCGAGTTTCTACTGTCAGACGCAACAGGAATTTTTGGGTTAGGTCAATCCGTTCGCGAGATATGGGAGTTTGAAGCCAAGAAATGGTTGAGAAGGCAAAAAATTTTTCGCCATTCTGCTGCTCCAAACGCTTAACCAGAATGGCCTAGGGAAAAAATACACATACCGTTGTAATCGGGCGAGTTTCTACTTTCAGATGCAACAGGAATTTTTGGGTTAGGTCAATCCGTTCGCGAGATATGGGAGTTTGAAACCAAGAAATGGTTGAGAAGGCAAAAAATTTTTCGCAATTTTGCTGCTCCAAAAGCTTAACCGGAATGGCCTAGGGAAAAAATACGCATACCGTTGTAATCGGGCGAGTTTCTACTTTCAGATGCAACAGGAATTTTTGGGTTAGGTTAATCCGTTCGCGAGATATGGGACTTTGAAGCTAAGAAATGTTTGACAAGACAACAAATTTTTCGCACTTTTGCTGCTCCAATCGCTTAACCAGAATGGCCTAGGGGAAAAATATGCATACCGTTGTAATCGCGCGAGCTTCTACTTTCAGATGCAACAGGAATTTTTGGGTTAGGTCAATCCATTCGCGAGATATGGGAGTTTGAAGCCAAGATATGGTTGAGAAGGCAACAAATTTTCCGCACTTCCGCTGCTCCAAACGCTTAACCAGAATGGCCTAGGGAAAAAATACATATACCGTTGTAACCGGGCGAGTTTCTACTGTCAGACGCAACAGGAATTTTTGGGTTAGGTCAATCCGTTCGCGAGATATGGGAGTTTGAAGCCAAGAAATGGTTGAGAAGGCAAAAAATTTTTCGCCATTCTGCTGCTCTAAACGCTTAACCAGAATGGCCTAGGGAAAAAATACACATACCGTTGTAATCGGGCGAGTTTCTACTTTCAGATGCAACAGGAATTTTTTGGATAAGTCAATCCGTTCGCGAGATATGGGAGTTTGAAGACAAGAAATGGTTGAGAAGGCAAACAATTTTTCGCAATTCTGCTGCTCCAAAAGCTTAACCAGAATGGCCTAGGGAAAAAATACACATACCGTTGAAATTGGGACAGTTTCTACTTTCAGATGCAATAGGAATTTTTGGGTTAGGTCAATCCGTTCGCGAGATATGGGACTTTGAAGCTAAGAAATGTTTGACAAGACAACAAATTTTTCGCACTTCTGCTGCTCCAATCGCTTAACCAGATTGGCCTAGGGGAAAAACATACGTACCGTTGTAATCGGGCGAGTTTCTACTTTCAAATGCAATAGGAATTTTTGGGTTAGGTCAATCCGTTCGCGAGGTATGGGAGTTGAAGCTAAGAAATGGTTGAGAAGAGAACAAATTTTTCGCAATTCAGCTGCTCCAAACGCTTAACCAGAATGGCCTAGGGAAAAAATACGCATACCGTTGTAATCGGGCGAGTTTCTACTTTCAGATGAAATAGGAATTTTTGGGTTAGGTCAATCCGTTCGCGAGATATGGGAGTTTGAAGCTAAGAAATGGTTGAGAAGACAACAAATTTTCCGCGCTTCCGCTGCTCCAAACGCTTAACCAGAATGGCCTAGGGAAAAAATACATATACCGTTGTAACCGGGCGAGTTTCTACTGTCAGACGCAACAGGAATTTTTGGGTTAGGTCAATCCGTTCGCGAGATATGGGAGTTTGAAGCCAAGAAATGGTTGAGAAGGCAAAAAATTTTTCGCCATTCTGCTGCTCCAAACGCTTAACCAGAATGGCCTAGGGAAAAAATACACATACCGTTGTAATCGGGCGAGTTTCTACTTTCAGATGCAACAGGAATTTCTTGGTTAGGTCAATCCGTTCGCGAGATATGGGAGTTTGAAGACAAGAAATGGTTGAGAAGGCAAACAATTTTTCGCACTTCCGCTGCTCCAAACGCTTAACCAGAATGGCCTAGGGAAAAAATACATATACCGCTGTAACCGAGCGAGTTTCTACTGTCAGACGCAACAGGAATTTTTGGGTTAGGTCAATCCGTTCGCGAGATATGGGAGTTTGAAGCCAAGAAATGGTTGAGAAGGCAAAAAATTTTTCGCAATTCTGCTGCTTCAAACGCTTAACCAGAATGGCCTAGGGAAAAAATACGCATACCGTTGTAATCGGGCGAGTTTCTACTTTCAGATGCAATAGGAATTTTTGGGTTAGGTCAATCCGTTCGCGAGATATGGGAGTTTGAAGCTAAGAAATGGTTGAGAAGACAACAAATTTTCCGCAATTCCGCTGCTCCAAACACTTAACCAGAATGGCCTAGGGAAAAAATACATATACCGTTGTAACCGGGCGAGTTTCTACTGTCAGACGCAACAGGAATTTTTGGGTTAGGTCAATCCGTTCGCGAGATATGGGAGTTTGAAGCCAAGAAATGGTTGAGAAGGCAAAAAATTTTTCGCCATTCTGCTGCTCTAAACGCTTAACCAGAATGGCCTAGGGAAAAAATATACATACCGTTGTAATCGGGCGAGTTTCTACTTTCAGATGCAACAGGAATTTTTTGGTTAAGTCAATCCGTTCGCGAGATATGGGAGTTTGAAGACAAGAAATGGTTGAGAAGGCAAACAATTTTTCGCAATTCTGCTGCTCCAAAAGCTTAACCAGAATGGCCTAGGGAAAAAATACGCATACCGTTGTAATCGGGCGAGTTTCTACTTTCAGATGCAACTGGAATTTTTGGGTTAGGTCAATCCATTCGCGAGATATGGGAGTTTGAAGCCAAGAAATGGTTTTGAAGGCAAAAAATTTTTCGCAATTCTGCTGCTTCAAACGCTTAACCAGAAAGGCCTAGGGAAAAAACACACATACCGTTGTAATCGGGCGAGTTTCTACTTTCAGATGCAACAGGAATTTCTTGGTTAGGTCAATCCGTTCGCGAGATATGGGAGTTTGAAGACAAGAAATGGTTGAGAAGGCAAACAATTTTTCGCACTTCCGCTGCTCCAAACGCTTAACCAGAATGGCCTAGGGGAAAAACATACGTACCGTTGTAATCGGGCGAGTTTCTACTTTCAAATGCAATAGGAATTTTTGGGTTAGGTCAATCCGTTCGCGAGATATGGGAGTTTGAAGCCAAGAAATGGTTGAGAAGGCAAAAAATTTTTCGCCATTCTGCTGCTCCAAACGCTTAACCAGAATGGCCTAGGGAAAAAATACACATACCGTTGTAATCGGGCGAGTTTCTACTTTCAGATGCAACAGGAATTTTTGCGTTAGGTCAATCCGTTCGCGAGATATGGGAGTTTGAAACCAAGAAATGGTTGAGAAGGCAAAAAATTTTTCGCAATTTTGCTGCTCCAAAAGCTTAACCGGAATGGCCTAGGGAAAAAATACGCATACCGTTGTAATCGGGCGAGTTTCTACTTTCAGATGCAACAGGAATTTTTGGGTTAGGTCAATCCGTTCGCGAGATATGGGACTTTGAAGCTAAGAAATGTTTGACAAGACAACAAATTTTTCGCACTTTTGCTGCTCCAATCGCTTAACCAGAATGGCCTAGGGGAAAAATATGCATACCGTTGTAATCGCGCGAGCTTCTACTTTCAGATGCAACAGGAATTTTTGGGTTAGGTCAATCCATTCGCGAGATATGGGAGTTTGAAGCCAAGAAATGGTTGAGAAGGCAACAAATTTTCCGCACTTCCGCTGCTCCAAACGCTTAACCAGAATGGCCTAGGGAAAAAATACATATACCGTTGTAACCGGGCGAGTTTCTACTGTCAGACGCAACAGGAATTTTTGGGTTAGGTCAATCCGTTCGCGAGATATGGGAGTTTGAAGCCAAGAAATGGTTGAGAAGGCAAAAAATTTTTCGCCATTCTGCTGCTCTAAACGCTTAACCAGAATGGCCTAGGGAAAAAATACACATACCGTTGTAATCGGGCGAGTTTCTACTTTCAGATGCAACAGGAATTTTTTGGATAAGTCAATCCGTTCGCGAGATATGGGAGTTTGAAGACAAGAAATGGTTGAGAAGGCAAACAATTTTTCGCAATTCTGCTGCTCCAAAAGCTTAACCAGAATGGCCTAGGGAAAAAATACACATACCGTTGAAATTGGGACAGTTTCTACTTTCAGATGCAATAGGAATTTTTGGGTTAGGTCAATCCGTTCGCGAGATATGGGACTTTGAAGCTAAGAAATGTTTGACAAGACAACAAATTTTTCGCATTTCTGCTGCTCCAATCGCTTAACCAGATTGGCCTAGGGGAAAAACATACGTACCGTTGTAATCGGGCGAGTTTCTACTTTCAAATGCAATAGGAATTTTTGGGTTAGTTCAATCCGTTCGCGAGGTATGGGAGTTGAAGCTAAGAAATGGTTGAGAAGAGAACAAATTTTTCGCAATTCAGCTGCTCCAAACGCTTAACCAGAATGGCCTAGGGAAAAAATACGCATACCGTTGTAATCGGGCGAGTTTCTACTTTCAGATGAAATAGGAATTTTTGGGTTAGGTCAATCCGTTCGCGAGATATGGGAGTTTGAAGCTAAGAAATGGTTGAGAAGACAACAAATTTTCCGCACTTCCGCTGCTCCAAACGCTTAACCAGAATGGCCTAGGGAAAAAATACATATACCGTTGTAACCGGGCGAGTTTCTACTGTCAGACGCAACAGGAATTTTTGGGTTAGGTCAATCCGTTCGCGAGATATGGGAGTTTGAAGCCAAGAAATGGTTGAGAAGGCAAAAAATTTTTCGCCATTCTGCTGCTCCAAACGCTTAACCAGAATGGCCTAGGGAAAAAATACACATACCGTTGTAATCGGGCGAGTTTCTACTTTCAGATGCAACAGGAATTTCTTGGTTAGGTCAATCCGTTCGCGAGATATGGGAGTTTGAAGACAAGAAATGGTTGAGAAGGCAAACAATTTTTCGCACTTCCGCTGCTCCAAACGCTTAACCAGAATGGCCTAGGGAAAAAATACATATACCGCTGTAACCGAGCGAGTTTCTACTGTCAGACGCAACAGGAATTTTTGGGTTAGGTCAATCCGTTCGCGAGATATGGGAGTTTGAAGCCAAGAAATGGTTGAGAAGGCAAAAAATTTTTCGCAATTCTGCTGCTTCAAACGCTTAACCAGAATGGCCTAGGGAAAAAATACGCATACCGTTGTAATCGGGCGAGTTTCTACTTTCAGATGCAATAGGAATTTTTGGGTTAGGTCAATCCGTTCGCGAGATATGGGAGTTTGAAGCTAAGAAATGGTTGAGAAGACAACAAATTTTCCGCACTTCCGCTGCTCCAAACACTTAACCAGAATGGCCTAGGGAAAAAATACATATACCGTTGTAACCGGGCGAGTTTCTACTGTCAGACGCAACAGGAATTTTTGGGTTAGGTCAATCCGTTCGCGAGATATGGGAGTTTGAAGCCAAGAAATGGTTGAGAAGGCAAAAAATTTTTCGCCATTCTGCTGCTCTAAACGCTTAACCAGAATGGCCTAGGGAAAAAATATACATACCGTTGTAATCGGGCGAGTTTCTACTTTCAGATGCAACAGGAATTTTTTGGTTAAGTCAATCCGTTCGCGAGATATGGGAGTTTGAAGACAAGAAATGGTTGAGAAGGCAAACAATTTTTCGCAATTCTGCTGCTCCAAAAGCTTAACCAGAATGGCCTAGGGAAAAAATACGCATACCGTTGTAATCGGGCGAGTTTCTACTTTCAGATGCAACAGGAATTTTTGGGTTAGGTCAATCCATTCGCGAGATATGGGAGTTTGAAGCCAAGAAATGGTTTTGAAGGCAAAAAATTTTTCGCAATTCTGCTGCTTCAAACGCTTAACCAGAAAGGCCTAGGGAAAAAACACACATACCGTTGTAATCGGGCGAGTTTCTACTTTCAGATGCAACAGGAATTTCTTGGTTAGGTCAATCCGTTCGCGAGATATGGGAGTTTGAAGACAAGAAATGGTTGAGAAGGCAAACAATTTTTCGCACTTCCGCTGCTCCAAACGCTTAACCAGAATGGCCTAGGGGAAAAACATACGTACCGTTGTAATCGGGCGAGTTTCTACTTTCAAATGCAATAGGAATTTTTGGGTTAGGTCAATCCGTTCGCGAGATATGGGAGTTTGAAGCCGAGAAATGGTTGAGAAGGCAAAAAATTTTTCGCCATTCTGCTGCTCCAAACGCTTAACCAGAATGGCCTAGGGAAAAAATACACATACCGTTGTAATCGGGCGAGTTTCTACTTTCAGATGCAACAGGAATTTTTGCGTTAGGTCAATCCGTTCGCGAGATATGGGAGTTTGAAACCAAGAAATGGTTGAGAAGGCAAAAAATTTTTCGCAATTTTGCTGCTCCAAAAGCTTAACCGGAATGGCCTAGGGAAAAAATACGCATACCGTTGTAATCGGGCGAGTTTCTACTTTCAGATGCAACAGGAATTTTTGGGTTAGGTCAATCCGTTCGCGAGATATGGGACTTTGAAGCTAAGAAATGTTTGACAAGACAACAAATTTTTCGCACTTTTGCTGCTCCAATCGCTTAACCAGAATGGCCTAGGGGAAAAATATGCATACCGTTGTAATCGCGCGAGCTTCTACTTTCAGATGCAACAGGAATTTTTGGGTTAGGTCAATCCATTCGCGAGATATGGGAGTTTGAAGCCAAGAAATGGTTGAGAAGACAACAAATTTTCCGCACTTCCGCTGCTCCAAACGCTTAACCAGAATGGCCTAGGGAAAAAATACATATACCGTTGTAACCGGGCGAGTTTCTACTGTCAGACGCAACAGGAACTTTTGGGTTAGGTCAATCCGTTCGCGAGATATGGGAGTTTGAAGCCAAGAAATGGTTGAGAAGGCAAAAAATTTTTCGCCATTCTGCTGCTCCAAACGCTTAACCAGAATGGCCTAGGGAAAAAATACACATACCGTTGTAATCGGGCGAGTTTCTACTTTCAGATGCAACAGGAATTTCTTGGTTAGGTCAATCCGTTCGCGAGATATGGGAGTTTGAAGACAAGAAATGGTTGAGAAGGCAAACAATTTTTCGCACTTCCGCTGCTCCAAACGCTTAACCAGAATGGCCTAGGGAAAAAATACATATACCGCTGTAACCGAGCGAGTTTCTACTGTCAGACGCAACAGGAATTTTTGGGTTAGGTCAATCCGTTCGCGAGATATGGGAGTTTGAAGCCAAGAAATGGTTGAGAAGGCAAAAAATTTTTCGCAATTCTGCTGCTTCAAACGCTTAACCAGAATGGCCTAGGGAAAAAATACGCATACCGTTGTAATCGGGCGAGTTTCTACTTTCAGATGCAATAGGAATTTTTGGGTTAGGTCAATCCGTTCGCGAGATATGGGAGTTTGAAGCTAAGAAATGGTTGAGAAGACAACAAATTTTCCGCACTTCCGCTGCTCCAAACACTTAACCAGAATGGCCTAGGGAAAAAATACATATACCGTTGTAACCGGGCGAGTTTCTACTGTCAGACGCAACAGGAATTTTTGGGTTAGGTCAATCCGTTCGCGAGATATGGGAGTTTGAAGCCAAGAAATGGTTGAGAAGGCAAAAAATTTTTCGCCATTCTGCTGCTCTAAACGCTTAACCAGAATGGCCTAGGGAAAAAATATACATACCGTTGTAATCGGGCGAGTTTCTACTTTCAGATGCAACAGGAATTTTTTGGTTAAGTCAATCCGTTCGCGAGATATGGGAGTTTGAAGACAAGAAATGGTTGAGAAGGCAAACAATTTTTCGCAATTCTGCTGCTCCAAAAGCTTAACCAGAATGGCCTAGGGAAAAAATACGCATACCGTTGTAATCGGGCGAGTTTCTACTTTCAGATGCAACAGGAATTTTTGGGTTAGGTCAATCCATTCGCGAGATATGGGAGTTTGAAGCCAAGAAATGGTTTTGAAGGCAAAAAATTTTTCGCAATTCTGCTGCTTCAAACGCTTAACCAGAAAGGCCTAGGGAAAAAACACACATACCGTTGTAATCGGGCGAGTTTCTACTTTCAGATGCAACAGGAATTTCTTGGTTAGGTCAATCCGTTCGCGAGATATGGGAGTTTGAAGACAAGAAATGGTTGAGAAGGCAAACAATTTTTCGCACTTCCGCTGCTCCAAACGCTTAACCAGAATGGCCTAGGGGAAAAACATACGTACCGTTGTAATCGGGCGAGTTTCTACTTTCAAATGCAATAGGAATTTTTGGGTTAGGTCAATCCGTTCGCGAGATATGGGAGTTTGAAGCCGAGAAATGGTTGAGAAGGCAAAAAATTTTTCGCCATTCTGCTGCTCCAAACGCTTAACCAGAATGGCCTAGGGAAAAAATACACATACCGTTGTAATCGGGCGAGTTTCTACTTTCAGATGCAACAGGAATTTTTGCGTTAGGTCAATCCGTTCGCGAGATATGGGAGTTTGAAACCAAGAAATGGTTGAGAAGGCAAAAAATTTTTCGCAATTTTGCTGCTCCAAAAGCTTAACCGGAATGGCCTAGGGAAAAAATACGCATACCGTTGTAATCGGGCGAGTTTCTACTTTCAGATGCAACAGGAATTTTTGGGTTAGGTCAATCCGTTCGCGAGATATGGGACTTTGAAGCTAAGAAATGTTTGACAAGACAACAAATTTTTCGCACTTTTGCTGCTCCAATCGCTTAACCAGAATGGCCTAGGGGAAAAATACACATACCGTTGTAATCGGGCGAGTTTCTACTGTCAGACGCAACAGGAATTTTTGGGTTAGGTCAATCCGTTCGCGAGATATGGGAGTTTGAAGCCAAGAAATGGTTGAGAAGGCAAAAAATTTTTCGCCATTCTGCTGCTCTAAACGCTTAACCAGAATGGCCTAGGGAAAAAATACACATACCGTTGTAATCGGGCGAGTTTCTACTTTCAGATGCAACAGGAATTTTTTGGATAAGTCAATCCGTTCGCGAGATATGGGAGTTTGAAGACAAGAAATGGTTGAGAAGGCAAACAATTTTTCGCAATTCTGCTGCTCCAAAAGCTTAACCAGAATGGCCTAGGGAAAAAATACACATACCGTTGAAATTGGGACAGTTTCTACTTTCAGATGCAATAGGAATTTTTGGGTTAGGTCAATCCGTTCGCGAGATATGGGACTTTGAAGCTAAGAAATGTTTGACAAGACAACAAATTTTTCGCACTTCTGCTGCTCCAATCGCTTAACCAGATTGGCCTAGGGGAAAAACATACGTACCGTTGTAATCGGGCGAGTTTCTACTTTCAAATGCAATAGGAATTTTTGGGTTAGGTCAATCCGTTCGCGAGGTATGGGAGTTGAAGCTAAGAAATGGTTGAGAAGAGAACAAATTTTTCGCAATTCAGCTGCTCCAAACGCTTAACCAGAATGGCCTAGGGAAAAAATACGCATACCGTTGTAATCGGGCGAGTTTCTACTTTCAGATGAAATAGGAATTTTTGGGTTAGGTCAATCCGTTCGCGAGATATGGGAGTTTGAAGCTAAGAAATGGTTGAGAAGACAACAAATTTTCCGCACTTCCGCTGCTCCAAACGCTTAACCAGAATGGCCTAGGGAAAAAATACATATACCGTTGTAACCGGGCGAGTCTCTACTGTCAGACGCAACAGGAATTTTTGGGTTAGGTCAATCCGTTCGCGAGATATGGGAGTTTGAAGCCAAGAAATGGTTGAGAAGGCAAAAAATTTTTCGCCATTCTGCTGCTCCAAACGCTTAACCAGAATGGCCTAGGGAAAAAATACACATACCGTTGTAATCGGGCGAGTTTCTACCTTCAGATGCAACAGGAATTTTTTGGTTAGGTCAATCCGTTCGCGAGATATGGGAGTTTGAAGACAAGAAATGGTTGAGAAGGCAAACAATTTTTCGCACTTCCGCTGCTCCAAACGCTTAACCAGAATGGCCTAGGGAAAAAATACATATACCGTTGTAACCGAGCGAGTTTCTACTGTCAGACGCAACAGGAATTTTTGGGTTAGGTCAATCCGTTCGCGAGATATGGGAGTTTGAAGCCAAGAAATGGTTGAGAAGGCAAAAAATTTTTCGCCATTCTGCTGCTCCAAACGCTTAACCAGAATGGCCTAGGGAAAAAATACACATACCGTTGTAATCGGGCGAGTTTCTACTTTCAGATGCAACAGGAATTTTTGGGTTAGGTCAATCCGTCCGCGAGATATGGGAGTTTGAAACCAAGAAATGGTTGAGAAGGCAAAAAATTTTTCGCAATTTTGCTGCTCCAAAAGCTTAACCGGAATGGCCTAGGGAAAAAATACGCATACCGTTGTAATCGGGCGAGTTTCTACTTTCAGATGCAACAGGAATTTTTGGGTTAGGTCAATCCGTTCGCGAGATATGGGACTTTGAAGCTAAGAAATGTTTGACAAGACAACAAATTTTTCGCACTTTTGCTGCTCCAATCGCTTAACCAGAATGGCCTAGGGGAAAAATATGCATACCGTTGTAATCGCGCGAGCTTCTACTTTCAGATGCAACAGGAATTTTTGGGTTAGGTCAATCCATTCGCGAGATATGGGAGTTTGAAGCCAAGAAATGGTTGAGAAGGCAACAAATTTTCCGCACTTCCGCTGCTCCAAACGCTTAACCAGAATGGCCTAGGGAAAAAATACATATACCGTTGTAACCGGGCGAGTTTCTACTGTCAGACGCAACAGGAATTTTTGGGTTAGGTCAATCCGTTCGCGAGATATGGGAGTTTGAAGCCAAGAAATGGTTGAGAAGGCAAAAAATTTTTCGCCATTCTGCTGCTCTAAACGCTTAACCAGAATGGCCTAGGGAAAAAATACACATACCGTTGTAATCGGGCGAGTTTCTACTTTCAGATGCAACAGGAATTTTTTGGATAAGTCAATCCGTTCGCGAGATATGGGAGTTTGAAACCAAGAAATGGTTGAGAAGGCAAAAAATTTTTCGCAATTTTGCTGCTCCAAACGCTTAACCAGAGTGGCCTAAGGAAAAAATACACATACCGCTGTAATCGGGCGAGTTTCTACTTTCAGATGCAACAGGAATTTTTGGGTTAGGTCAATCCGTTCGCGAGATATGGAAGTTTGAAACCAAGAAATGGTTGAGAAGACAACAAATTTTCCGCACTTCCGCTGCTCCAAACGCTTAACCAGAATGGCCTAGGGAAAAAATACATATACCGTTGTAACCGGGCGAGTTTCTACTGTCAGACGCAACAGGAATTTTTGGGTTAGGTCAATCCGTTCGCGAGATATGGGACTTTGAAGCTAAGAAATGTTTGACAAGACAACAAATTTTTCGCACTTTTGCTGCTCCAATCGCGTAACCAGAATGGCCTAGGGGAAAAATATGCATACCGTTGTAATCGCGCGAGCTTCTACTTTCAGATGCAACAGGAATTTTTGGGTTAGGTCAATCCATTCGCGAGATATGGGAGTTTGAAGCCAAGAAATGGTTGAGAAGGCAAAAAATTTTTCGCACTTCTGCTGCTTCAAACGCTTAACCAGAATGGCCTAGGGAAAAAATACGCATACCGTTGTAATCGGGCGAGTTTCTACTTTCAGATGCGAGAGGAATTTTTGGGTTAGGTCAATCCGTTCGCGAGATATGGGAGTTTGAAGCTAAGAAATGGTTGAGGAGACAACAAATTTTCCGCATTTCCGCTGCTCCAAACGCTTAACCAGAATGGCCTAGGGAAAAAATACATATACCGTTGTAACCGGGCGAGTTTCTACTGTCAGACGCAACAGGAATTTTTGGGTTAGGTCAATCCGTTCGCGAGATATGGGAGTTTGAAGCCAAGAAATGGTTGAGAAGGCAAAAAATTTTTCGCCATTCTGCTGCTCTAAACGCTTAACCAGAATGGCCTAGGGAAAAAATACACATACCGTTGTAATCGGGCGAGTTTCTACTTTCAGATGCAACAGGAATTTTTTGGATAAGTCAATCCGTTCGCGAGATATGGGAGTTTGAAGACAAGAAATGGTTGAGAAGGCAAACAATTTTTCGCAATTCTGCTGCTACAAAAGCTTAACCAGAATGGCCTAGGGAAAAAATACACATACCGTTGAAATTGGGACAGTTTCTACTTTCAGATGCAATAGGAATTTTTGGGTTAGGTCAATCCGTTCGCGAGATATGGGACTTTGAAGCTAAGAAATGTTTGACAAGACAACAAATTTTTCGCACTTCTGCTGCTCCAATCGCTTAACCAGAATGGCCTAGGGGAAAAACATACGTACCGTTGTAATCGGGCGAGTTTCTACTTTCAAATGCAATAGGAATTTTTGGGTTAGGTCAATCCGTTCGCGAGGTATGGGAGTTGAAGCTAAGAAATGGTTGAGAAGAGAACAAATTTTTCGCAATTCAGCTGCTCCAAACGCTTAACCAGAATGGCCTAGGGAAAAAATACGCATACCGTTGTAATCGGGCGAGTTTCTACTTTCAGATGAAATAGGAATTTTTGGGTTAGGTCAATCCGTTCGCGAGATATGGGAGTCTGAAGCTAAGAAATGGTTGAGAAGACAACAAATTTTCCGCACTTCCGCTGCTCCAAACGCTTAACCAGAATGGCCTAGGGAAAAAATACATATACCGTTGTAACCGGGCGAGTTTCTACTGTCAGACGCAACAGGAATTTTTGGGTTAGGTCAATCCGTTCGCGAGATATGGGAGTTTGAAGCCAAGAAATGGTTGAGAAGGCAAAAAATTTTTCGCCATTCTGCTGCTCCAAACGCTTAACCAGAATGGCCTAGGGAAAAAATACACATACCGTTGTAATCGGGCGAGTTTCTACTTTCAGATGCAACAGGAATTTTTTGGTTAGGTCAATCCGTTCGCGAGATATGGGAGTTTGAAGACAAGAAATGGTTGAGAAGGCAAACAATTTTTCGCAATTCTGCTGCTCCAAACGCTTAACCAGAGTGGCCTAAGGAAAAAATACACATACCGCTGTAATCGGGCGAGTTTCTACTTTCAGATGCAACAGGAATTTTTGGGTTAGGTCAATCCGTTCGCGAGATATGGGAGTTTGAAACCAAGAAATGGTTGAGATGGCAAAAAATTTTTCGCAATTTTGCTGCTCCAAAAGCTTAACTGGAATGGCCTAGGGAAAAAATACGCATACCGTTGTAATCGGGCGAGTTTCTACTTTCAGATGCAACAGGAATTTTTGGGTTAGGTCAATCCGTTCGCGAGATATGGGGCTTTGAAGCTAAGAAATGTTTGACAAGACAACAAATTTTTCGCACTTTTGCTGCTCCAATCGCTTAACCAGAATGGCCTAGGGGAAAAATATGCATACCGTTGTAATCGCGCGAGCTTCTACTTTCAGATGCAACAGGAATTTTTGGGTTAGGTCAATCCATTCGCGAGATATGGGAGTTTGAAGCCAAGAAATGGTTGAGAAGGCAAAAAATTTTTCGCACTTCTGCTGCTTCAAACGCTTAACCAGAATGGCCTAGGGAAAAAATACGCATACCGTTGTAATCGGGCGAGTTTCTACTTTCAGATGCAATAGGAATTTTTGGGTTAGGTCAATCCGTTCGCGAGATATGGGAGTTTGAAGCTAAGAAATGGTTGAGGAGACAACAAATTTTCCGCACTTCCGCTGCTCCAAACGCTTAACCAGAATGGCCTAGGGAAAAAATACATATACCGTTGTAACCGGGCGAGTTTCTACTGTCAGACGCAACAGGAATTTTTGGGTTAGGTCAATCCGTTCGCGAGATATGGGAGTTTGAAGCCAAGAAATGGTTGAGAAGGCAAAAAATTTTTCGCCATTCTGCTGCTCTAAACGCTTAACCAGAATGGCCTAGGGAAAAAATACACATACCGTTGTAATCGGGCGAGTTTCTACTTTCAGATGCAACAGGAATTTTTTGGATAAGTCAATCCGTTCGCGAGATATGGGAGTTTGAAGACAAGAAATGGTTGAGAAGGCAAACAATTTTTCGCAATTCTGCTGCTCCAAAAGCTTAACCAGAATGGCCTAGGGAAAAAATACGCATACCGTTGTAATCGGGCGAGTTTCTACTTTCAGATGCAACAGGAATTTTTGGGTTAGGTCAATCCGTTCGTGAGATATGGGACTTTGAAGCTAAGAAATGTTTGACAAGACAACAAATTTTTCGCAATTTTGCTGCTTCAATCGCTTAACCAGAATGGCCTAGGGGAAAAATATGCATACCGTTGTAATCGCGCGAGCTTCTACTTTCAGATGCAACAGGAATTTTTGGGTTAGGTCAATCCATTCGCGAGATATGGGAGTTTGAAGCCAAGAAATGGTTGAGAAGGCAAAAAATTTTTCGCCATTCTGCTGCTCTAAACGCTTAACCAGAATGGCCTAGGGAAAAAATACACATACCGTTGTAATCGGGCGAGTTTCTACTTTCAGATGCAACAGGAATTTTTTGGATAAGTCAATCCGTTCGCGAGATATGGGAGTTTGAAGACAAGAAATGGTTGAGAAGGCAAACAATTTTTCGCAATTCTGCTGCTCCAAAAGCTTAACCAGAATGGCCTAGGGAAAAAATACACATACCGTTGAAATTGGGCCAGTTTCTACTTTCAGATGCAATAGGAATTTTTGGGTTAGGTCAATCCGTTCGCGAGATATGGGACTTTGAAGCTAAGAAATGTTTGACAAGACAACAAATTTTTCGCACTTCTGCTGCTCCATTCGCTTAACCAGAATGGCCTAGGGGAAAAACATACGTACCGTTGTAATCGGGCGAGTTTCTACTTTCAAACGCAATAGGAATTTTTGGGTTAGGTCAATCCGTTCGCGAGGTATGGGAGTTTGAAGCTAAGAAATGGTTGAGAAAAGAACAAATTTTTCGCAATTCTGCTGCTCCAAACGCTTAACCAGAATGGCCTAGGGAAAAAATACGCATACCGTTGTAATCGGGCGAGTTTCTACTTTCAGATGCAATAGGAATTTTTGGGTTAGGTCAATCCGTTCGCGAGATATGGGACTTTGAAGCTAAGAAATGTTTGACAAAACAACAAATTTTTCGCACTTCTGCTGCTCCATTCGCTTAACCAGAATGGCCTAGGGGAAAAACATACGTACCGTTGTAATCGGGCGAGTTTCTACTTTCAAATGCAATAGGAATTTTTGGGTTAGGTCAATCCGTTCGCGAGGTATGGGAGATTGAAGCTAAGAAATGGTTGAGAAGAGAACAAATTTTTCGCACTTCCGCTGCTCCAAACGCTTAACCAGAATGGCCCAGGGAAAAAATACACATACCGTTGTAATCGGGCGAGTTTCAACTTTCAGATGCAACAGGAATTTTTGGGTTAGGTCAATCCGTTCGCGAGATATGGGACTTTGAAGCTAAGAAATGTTTGACAAGACAACAAATTTTTCGCACTTCTGCTGCTCCAATCGCTTAACCAGAATGGCCTGGGGATAAAATACACGTACCGTTGTAATCGGGCGAGTTTCCACTTTCAGATGCAATAGGAATTTTTGGGTTAGGTCAATCCGTTCGCGAGATATGGGATTTTGAAGCCAAGAAACGGTTGAGAAGGCAAAAAATTTTTCGCACTTCTGCTGCTCCAATCGCTTAACCAGAATGGCCTAGGGGAAAAATACACGTACTGTTGTAATCGGGCGAGTTTCTACTTTCAGATGCAATAGGAATTTTTGGGTTAGGTCAATCCGTTCGCGAGATATGGGAGTTTGAAGCCAAGAAACGGTTGAGAAGGCAAAAAATTTTTCGCAATTCTGCTGCTCCAAACGCTTAACCAGTATGGCCTAGGGAAAAAATACACATACCGTTGTAATCGGGCGAATTTCTACTTTCAGATGCAATAGGAATTTTTGAGTTAAGTCAATCCGTTCGCGAGATATAGGAGTTTGAAACCAAGAAATGGTAGAGAAGGCAAAAAATTTTTCACAATTCTGTTGCCCTAAACGCTTAACCAGAATGGCCTAAGGAAAAAATACACATACCGTTGTAATCGGGCGAGTTTCTGCTTTCAGTTAACATAGGAATTTTTGGGTTAGGTCAATCCGTTCGCGAGATATGGGACTTTGAAGCTAAGAAATGTTTGACAAGACAACAAATTTTTCGCCCTTCTGCTGCTCCAATCGCTTAACCAGAACGGCCTAGGGGAAAAATACACGTACCGTTGTAATCGGGCGAGTTTCTACTTTCAGATGCAACAGGAATTTTTGGGTTAGGTCAATCCGTTCGCGAGATATGGGAGTTTGAAGCCAAGAAATGGTTGAGAAAGCAAAAAATTTTTCGCAATTCTGCTGCTTCAAACGCTTAACCAGAATGGCCCAGGGAAAAAATACACATACCGTTGTAATCGGGCGAGTTTCTACTTTCAGTTACAATAGGAATTTTTGGTTTAGGTCAATCCGTTCGCGAGATATGGGACTTTGAAGCTAAGAAATGTTTGACAAGACAACAAATTTTTCGCACTTCTGCTGCTCCAATCGCTTAACCAGAATGGCCTGGGGATAAAATACACGTACCGTTGTAATCGGGCGAATTTCTACTTTCAGATGCAATAGGAATTTTTGAGTTAAGTCAATCCGTTCGCGAGATATAGGAGTTTGAAACCAAGAAATGGTAGAGAAGGCAAAAAATTTTTCACAATTCTGCTGCCCTAACCGCTTAACCAGAATGGCCTAAGGAAAAAATACACATACCGTTGTAATCGGGCGAGTTTCTGCTTTCAGTTAACATAGGAATTTTTGGGTTAGGACAATCCGTTCGCGAGATATGGGACTTTGAAGCTAAGAAATGTTTGACAAGACAACAAATTTTTCGCCCTTCTGCTGCTCCAATCGCTTAACCAGAACGGCCTAGGGGAAAAATACACGTACCGTTGTAATCGAGCGGGTTTCTACTTTCAGATGCAATAGGAATTTTTGGGTTAAGTCAATCCGTTTGCGAGATATTGGAGTTTGAAGCCAAGAAATGGTAGAGAAGGCAAAAAATTTTTCACAATTCTGCTGCTCCAAACGCTTAACCAGAATGGCCTAAGGAAAAAATACACATAACGCTGTAATCGGGCGAGTTTCAGCTTTCAGTTAACATAGGAATTTTTGGGTTAGGTCAATCCGTTCGCGAGATATGGGACTTTGAAGCTAAGAAATGTTTGACAAGACAACAAATTTTTCGCCCTTCTGCTGCTCCAATCGCTTAACCAGAACGGCCTAGGGGAAAAATACACGTACCGTTGTAATCGGGCGAGTTTCTACTTTCAGATGCAATAGGAATTTTTGGGTTAAGTCAATCCGTTTGCGAGATATTGGAGTTTGAAGCCAAGAAATGGTAGAGAAGGCAAAAAATTTTTCACAATTCTGCTGCTCCAAACGCTTAACCAGAATGGCCTAGGGGAAAAATACACGTACTGCTGTAATCGGGCGAGTTTCTACTTTCAAATGCAATAGGAATTTTTGGGTTAGGTCAATCCGTTCGCGAGATATTGGAGATTGAAGCCAAGAAATGGTTGAGAAGGCAAAAAATTTTTCGCAATTTTGCTGCTCCAAAAGCTTAACCAGAATGGCCTAGGGAAAAAATACACATACCGTTGAAATTGGGCCAGTTTCTACTTTCAGATGCAATAGGAATTTTTGGGTTAGGTCAATCCGTTCGCGAGATATGGGACTTTGAAGCTAAGAAATGTTTGACAAGACAACAAATTTTTCGCACTTCTGCTGCTCCATTCGCTTAACCAGAATGGCCTAGGGGAAAAACATACGTACCGTTGTAATCGGGCGAGTTTCTACTTTCAAATGCAATAGAAATTTTTGGGTTAGGTCAATCCGTTCGCGAGGTATGGGAGTTTGAAGCTAAGAAATGGTTGAGAAAAGAACAAATTTTTCGCAATTCTGCTGCTCCAAACGCTTAACCAGAATGGCCTAGGGAAAAAATACGCATACCGTTGTAATCGGGCGAGTTTCTACTTTCAGATGCAATAGGAATTTTTGGGTTAGGTCAATCCGTTCGCGAGATATGGGAGCATGAAGCCAAGAAATGGTTGAGGAGACAACAAATTTTTCGCAATTCTGCTGCTCCAAACGCTTAACCAGAATGGCCTATGGAAAAAATACACATACTGTTGTAATTGGGCGAGTTTCTACTTTCAGATGCCATAGGAATTTTTGGGTTAGGTCAATCCGTTCGCGAGGTATGGGAGTTTGAAGCTAAGAAATGGTTGAGAAAAGAACAAATTTTTCGCAATTCTGCTGCTCCAAACGCTTAACCAGAATGGCCTAGGGAAAAAATACACGTACCGTTGTAATCGGGCGAGTTTCTACTTTCAAATGCAATAGGAATTTTTGGGTTAGGTCAATCCGTTCGCGAGGTATGGGAGTTTGAAGCTAAGAAATGGTTGAGAAGAGAACAAATTTTTCGCACTTCCGCTGCTCCAAACGCTTAACCAGAATGGCCTAGGGAAAAAATACATACAGCGTTGTAACCGGGCGAGTTTCTACTGTCAGACGCAACAGGAATTTTTGGGTTAGGTCAATTCGTTCGCGAGATATGGGAGTTTGAAGCCAAGAAATGGTTGAGAAGGCAAAAATTTTTTCGCCATTCTGCTGTTCCAAACGCTTAACCAGAATGGCCTAGGGAAAAAATACGCATACCGTTGTAATCGGGCGAGTTTCTACTTTCAGATGCAATAGGAATTTTTGGGTTAGGTCAATCCGTTCGCGAGATATGGGACTTTGAAGCTAAGAAATGTTTGACAATACAACAAATTTTTCGCACTTCTGCTGCTCCATTCGCTTAACCAGAATGGCCTAGGGGAAAAACATACGTACCGTTGAAATTGGGCCAGTTTCTACTTTCAGATGCAATAGGAATTTTTGGGTTAGGTCAATGCGTTCGCGAGATATGCGAGTTTGAAGACAAGAAATGGTTGAGAAGGCACAAAATTTTTCGCCATTCTGCTGCTCCAAACGCTTAACCAGAATGTCCTAGGGAAAAAATACACGTACCGTTCTAATCGGACGAGTTTCTACTTTCAGATGCAACAGGAATTTTTGGGTTAGGTCAATCCGTTCGCGAGATATGGGACTTTGAAGCTAAGAAATGGTTGAGAAGACAACAAATTATCGCAATTCTGCTGCTCCAAACGCTTAACCAGAATGGCCCAGGGAAAAAATACACATACCGTTGTAATCGGGCGAGTTTCAACTTTCAGTTACAATAGGAATTTTTGGGTTAGGTCAATCCGTTCGCGAGATATGGGACTTTGAAGCTAAGAAATGTTTGACAAGACAACAAATTTTTCGCCCTTCTGCTGCTCCAATCGCTTAACCAGAACGGCCTAGGGGAAAAATACACGTACCGTTGTAATCGGGCGAGTTTCTACTTTCAGATGCAATAGAAATTTTTGGGTTAAGTCAATCCGTTTGCGAGATATTGGAGTTTGAAGCCAAGAAATGGTAGAGAAGGCAAAAAATTTTTCACAATTCTGCTGCTCCAAACGCTTAACCAGAATGGCCTAGGGGAAAAATACACGTACTGTTGTAATCGGGCGAGTTTCTACTTTCAGATGCAATAGGAATTTTTGGGTTAGGTCAATCCCTTCGCGAGATGTGGGAGTTTCAAGACAAGAAATGGTTGAGAAGGCAAAAATTTTTCGCAATTCTGCTGCCCTAAACGCTTAACCAGAATGGCCTAAGGAAAAAATACACATACCGTTGTAATCGGGCGAGTTTCTACTTTCAGATGCAACAGGAATTTTTGGGTTAGGTCAATCCGTTCGCGAGATATGGGAGTTTGAAGCCAAGAAATGGTCGAGAAGGCAAAAAGTTGTTCGCAATTCTGCTGCTCCAAACGCTTAACCAGAATGTCCTAGGGAAAAAATACACATACCGTTGTAATCGGGCGAGTTTCTACTTTCAGTTACAATAGGAATTTTTGGGTTAGGTCAATCCGTTCGCGAGATATGGGACTTTGAAGCTAAGAAATGTTTGACAAGACAACAAATTCTTCGCATTTCTGCTGCTCCAATCGCTTAACCAGAATGGCCTAGGGGAAAAATACACGTACCGTTGTAATCGGGCGAGTTTCTACTTTCAGTTACAATAGGAATTTTTGGGTTAGGTCAATCCGTTCGCGAGATATTGGACTTTGAAGCCAAGAAATGGTTGAGAAGGCAAAACATTTTTCGCAATTCTGCTGCTTCAAACTCTTAACCAGAATGGCCTATGGACAAAATACACATACCGTTGTAATCGGGCGAGTTTCTACTTTCAGACGCAGAAGGAATTTTTGGGTTTGTTCAATCCGTTCGCGAGATATGGGAGCTTGAAGCTAAGAAATGGTTGAGAAGAGAACAAATTTTTCGCAATTCTGCTGCTCCAAACGCTTAACCAGAATGGCCTAGGGGAAAAATACGCATACCGTTGTAATCGGGCGAGTTTCTACTTTCAGACGCAGAAGGAATTTTTGGGTTTGTTCAATCCGTTCGCGAGATATGGGACTTTGAAGCTAAGAAATGGTTGAGAAGACAACAAATTTTTCGCAATTCTGCTGCTCCAAACGCATAACCAGAATGGGCTAGGGAAAAAATATACATACCCTTGTAATCGGGCGAGTTTCTACTTTCATACTCAACAGGAAATTTTGGGTTAGGTCAATCCGTTCGCGAGATATGGGAGTTTGAAGCCAAGAAATGGCGGAGAAGGCAAAAAATTTTTCGCAATTCTGCTGCTCCAAACGCTTAACCAGAATGGCCTAGGGAAAAAATACACATACCGCTGTAATCGGGCTAGTTTGTACTTTCAGATGCAACAGGAATTTTTGGGTTAGGTCAATCCGTTCGCGAGATATGGGAGTTTGCAGCCAAGAAATGGTCAAGAAGGCAAAAAATTTTTCGCAATTCTGCTACTCCAAACGCTTAACCAGAATGGCTTAGGGAAAAAATACACATGCC